>NC_091469.1:246700955-246898725 GCF_036971445.1 Narcine bancroftii | reverse complement strand
TGGGCCCGGTGAGGGTGGAGGGGGAAGGAATGGGCCGGTGGTGGTGGGGAGGGCGGAGGGGAATGGGGGCCCGGTGGGGGGGGAGGGGAAGGGATGGCCCGGTGGGGGGGGAGGAGGGGATGGGCCGGTGGGGGGGGGAGGAGGGATGGGCCCGGTGGGGGGGGGAGGAGGGATGGCGGCCGGTGGGGGGGGAGGAGGGATGGCACGGTGGGGGGGGGGAGGAGGATGGGCCCGGGTGGGGGGGGAGAGGGCTGGGCCGGGGGGGGGGAGGAGGATGGGCCCGGTGGGGGGGAGAGGAGGGAGGGGCCCGGTGGGGGGGGAGGAGGGATGGGCCGGTGGGGGGGTGGGGGGAGGAGGGCTGGGCCCGGTGGGGGGGTGGGGGGAGGAGGGCTGGGCCCGGTGGGGGGGTGGGGGGAGGAGGGCTGGGCCCGGTGCGGGGGGGGGGGAGGGAGGGCTGGGCCCGGTGGGGGGCGAGGGTGGCGTGGGGGGAGGAGGGCTGGGGCCCGGGGTGGGGGGAGGAGGGCTGGGCCCGGTGCGGGGAGAGGAGGGCTGGGCCCGGTGGGGGGAGGAGGGTGGGCCGGTGGGGGGTGGGGGAGGAGGGCTAGGCCGGTGGGGGGGGGTGGGGGAGGAGGGCTGGGCCCGGTGGGGGAGGAGGGCTGGGCCCGGTGGGGGGGAGGAGGGCTGGGCGGTGGGGGGAGGCTGGGGGGGGAGGAGGGCTGGGCCCCGGTGTGGGCGGGGGGCAAAGAGGGCCTGTGGGGGGGAGGAGCCGTGGGGGGAAAGGAGTGCCCGTGGGGGGGGGAGGGGGGCAGGGGGAGTGCCCGGGGTGGGGGAGAGGCAAGGGCCCGGGGATCACCCCGACAGGCCCACCGGGGTTGAGGTGGGAAGGGGCTCCGGTAACAGTAAAGGGGCCCGGGGTTACCCGCCAGTCATTACTTTACCGACCGTTGGACCAGACAGTGAAGCTGCCGAAAAGACCAGTTCTCATCAGCCGCCGTTACCAGGGTAACGAGTCCCGCAATGCATTGCGAGCCGCGCGCCGGAGCGTGCGAAATGCGCTGTTACGTCACCTCTCCGTTTCCCTTCGACGACGTCCACAGGCCAAACCATCCAGCACCATAGCTGTAGCCCCGAGGACAGTCCCTTCTGCTTTATTGTTGACAAGAAGTAGCGGGTTATAAAGGCAAGAAGGTTAGGATGGCCCCCCAGCGCCATGAGCCTGGTGTGGGATCGGGTCCAGGGGCAGCTGGACCTGTACAAGAGGGTGGCTTCTCCATAAACTGAGGAACACTACACTTCTCAGGTGGTGCTTTCAAACTGTGAGATTGACAGATTTCACTCGAGACAAAAATTGAGACAACAAGAACATTTACTTTACAACAGTGCAAAGTTGGTGCTTCCCCTTACCCTTACCCTGGGAATACATACTGGGGCTTACCCAACTTGTTATACAGTTTATTTCAGTACAGAAGTACCTCCCCCCTTAACATTCTTCTGCCTCCTGGATTGGTTTAGCATTAGGTAATTCTGCCTAGTGCAATTTATGTGCCTTTCTGTAAACTTGTTTACCAGAAGTGTCATGCCTTTGTTCTTATTCATAAATCTCAACCCCAGGATTTGCTAAATCCTAAATCTATCTACTTACTATAAGACCCCTATTCTGTTATACTTGCTTAAACCCTTCCTCACATTCCATTCTTACTCCACCCTTATTCAACCCATCATAATTCATTCCTATTTAGCACTTGCTTGACTTCCCATATTCCATTATCCCTTCACCCCATCCTAATTCATTCCTATTTAGCACTTACTTGACTTACTTGATACAACAGTATCCATTATCTCTCACAAAACTGATTTGTAAAATGGGGTTAACTGGGCAGTTTCTCCAGTTAGCGCCCCACTCACGTGGCAGCTTGAAAGGGCCAGGCTCAGTCAGTGTTGTTCAAAGTCAACCAGGTCCCTGCCCTACCTTGGAGGTAGGGAACCCAGTTAAACTTACCCAGGTCCACTGGTGGCTTGAACAGCAATATGGCTGGTGTCACAGAGAAACCCCAGCTGAAGTGTCTGGTGATCGGGGAGGGGGAAGAAAGGGGTCACTGCCAGGGCTCGGGGTGCAGTGATGGGGGGGGGGTGGGTCGAGAGATCACTCCCATGCTGGGGAGAGACGTGGGCCACAGTCGGGGAGAGTGAGGCTGCTGACCTGGGGTTGATGTCACGGGGGGAGGGGGGTTGCTGTTGCTGCCACGTGAGTGAGAGGAGAGGGGTCTGCTGCCAAGGGTTGGGAGGAGTGCGATTGAAGGTGGGAGGAAGACTGACAGTTGGTTGGGGGGATGGGGGAGACTAGTTTGCGTAGGTGTCATGTATTGCGTCATCGCGGGGGCGGGATCTCTCTTAAATCTCTCGGTTCCCGATTTACTGGGGCTATCCCCCCTCAGCTTAAAAGGTGCTGGAAGCACCTTTCCCTCACTAATCACATCTGGGTCTCAGGAGGGCTATCTAGATGCTGCACAAAAAAGCACCCAGGGAGGTTTGGCAGGGTTCGCACTGGTGTGGCAGGAGGGTGGGGAGCAGGGATGCAAGGGGTTGAGGGATTGGTAGATGTTACGACAAAGCCTGAACAGAAAGACAGGAAAGAATGGATTAAGAAGGATTTTGATGTCGCCCTTTATATTGGGCATTTTTTATTTTAACACCTGGCAGAGGAGACTCTATGGGCCAAATAGCCTAATTTGGCTCTGACATCTGATGGTCAAGGGTTCCAGCCCTTGTACCCTACTATTATCAGACCTATGTTTTCGATGTAGTCGAGAAGTTGGAGCTTTTTGCATTCTACTTGGGAATGACCTAAAGTTAAACAATTTTGATTGGAAGTTAGGAATTTTTTTGGATCAAATAATGGGAGTTAAGTTCCCGCAGGCCTCGATGTTGTTTTTGTTAAGCAATATTAAAGTTGAAATTAAATATATATCAAATTGAATTTGTATAAATTGCTTTAGCAGTTTCTAGAAAGTGTATAGCTGTTACTTGGAAATCAGATTTGGCAGTAGAGAAGTGGTATGCAGAGTTACCTAGTTGCATAACACTTGAGAAGATCACCTATAATTTACAAAATGGATATCAGATTTTTTTGGAAGATATGGCACCCATACTGACATGATGTAGGTATGAATGTTTAATAAGCTCTCTGTAGACTCCACCGACACCTTTATATTATTTAAAAACTTTATGTTATGGGGATGGACCATCCTGGGCACAAATTGGCTTGCATATGGTTGGGGAGAAGGTGGCAGAGGACTTTATAAATGGAATGCTAAATTATCTGGAAAAGCAGGCAGCCCTATTTTAAAACAAGTCATTGCTATTTGGAATAAAATTAACCAATATTTAGGTATCAAAGTAGGGCTGTCCCCAAACACTCCCCTGAGTTTTTGGGGACAGGTAGGTAACAAGATCTGTTACCTACCTGGTGTCAAAACGGCATCAGGTGCATAGAGGACTGTTACGAGCAGGGGAAATTTATGTCATTCAAACAACTCAGACAAAAGTATGGTTTATCGAACAAGACGTTCCACTGCTAACCAGATAAGATCTTTCTTACATGACCCCATCAAAATGCAGTGGCATAGAGATCATGATTCGAAGGAGGAGCACTCAGAAGTTCATATCGGCAATGTATTTCTTGCTCCAATCGGAAGGACCAAAACCAGGGCTTCATAAATGGAGACAGATGTGGGAGTCAGACTTAGGAATAGCGATTAATGAGAGGTGTTGATCCAACTGTGGCCAGGAAGTGCATAGCGGTTGCTTGGAAATCCGACTCCTACCTGAGCAACACATCCTGGAACATGGAAATGCAAAGCTGTTTCCCCTGGAGAAAATCACTTATAATTTAAGGAAAAAAATGACACCAAAAAAAATTTGAATTTTTGAATTTCGTGGGAGCACGACTATAGATAGACCATTGTGCCCCGCTGTCCTTCCTTGCCTGCCCAGCCCTCCACTGCTTGGGAGGGGACCATGGGGAGGGTCCAACTCATCCCAACGACGCCAAGTCAAGAAACAGAAACAGCCTGTGCTCTGGCCACCGTGCCGTGACAAACCCACCAAATCCCCCCCATATGTTTCTTCCCTTTGCTGTGTATGTTTTTAGTGTCCTATGTAGATGTAGTTGCTTATATGTTCAGTATTGGGGGATGGGGACTGGAAGGGAGATATAAGTTGATTGAACTGTATATTATGGATGACTGTAAATTGTTGTTGATAACTGTTGGAGTTCAAGACTTGAAAATCATAAACTATTTTTAAAAATCCTTTGTTATGGCTGATGGAATTTAATACAGATAAGTGTGAGGTGTTACATTTTGGAAAGGCAAATCTAAATAGGTCCCTGATAGGCTGTTCCCCCCCCAACAGTATCCAAAGCCAAATACATGTTACTGAGGGGCACTTCCACAGGGGTACTCTGCACTGGCGCTCTCCCTCCTTTCCTCACAGTCACCCAATTCCCTGACTCCTGCCTTCTAGGGGTGACTGTCTACCTGTAACTCCTCTCTATCACTGCCTCTGCTTCCCTTATGATCCTCAGTTCATCCAATTGCAGCTCAAGCTCCCTAACACGGTCACTCATTACATGCAATTGGATGCACCTTTTGCAGGTGTAGTCATCAGGAATAGCTGTGCAGTCTCTGACTTCCCACATCCCACAATTGGAGCACTTAACTACCCCAACTGACTCCATTTCCTCCTTTCTTACTATAATACCCTTTACTAATAAGCTCCTTCTTAGCCCCTGCTCACCGAAGTCCCTCGAACCAAAGTCCCCACTCCTTCACCAAATTATAGGAAAGATATAAACAAAATAGAGAGAATGCAGAGAAGGTTCACGAGAATGTTGACAGGATTTCAGGGTCTGAGTTACAGGGAAAAGTTGTGCAGACTGGGGCTTTTTTCTCTGGAGTGTAGAAGATTGAGAGGGGACTTGATAGAGGTGTTTAAGATTTTAAAAGGGACAGACAGAGTAAATGTGGATAGGCTTTTTCAATTAAGAAAGGGGGAGATTCAAACTAGAGGACATGGTTTAAGATTGAAGGGGGAAAATTATAAGGGGAACATGAGGGGAAATTTCTTTACGCAGAGGGTGGTGGGGATGTGGAATGAGCTTCCGGCAGACGTGGTCGAGGCGGGATCATTGGTTACATTTAAGGAAAGACTGGATCGTTACATGGATTAGAGGGGTATGGACCGGGTGCTGGTCAGTGGGACTAGGAGGGTGGGGATTTGCTACGGCATGGACTAGTAGGGCCGAACTGGCCTGTTCTGTGCTGTAAGTGGTTATATGGTTATATGGTAAATGGTAGGCTATTGAGATGTGCAGAGCAACAAAGGGATTTAGGACAAATTGCCCCTGCTCATAACAGTCCTCTATGCACCTGATGCCGTTTTGACACCAGGTAGGTAACAGATCTTGTTACCTACCTGTCCCCAAAAACTCAGGGGAGTTCTTGGGGACAGCCCTACTTTGATACCTAAATATTGTGGTAAATAGTACCCTCAGGGCTGAAACTCAGGTAGATGGTGTGGTGAAGAAGGCATTTGGAATGTTGGCCTTCATAAATCGGAGTATTGAATTCAAGAGTAGGGAGATTATGATGAAATTGTACAAGGCATTGGTGAGGCCAAATTTGGAGTACTGTGTACAGTTTTGGTCACCAAATTATAGGAAAGATATAAACAAAATAGAGAGAGTGCAGAGATGGTTCACGAGAATGTTGACAGGATTTCAAGGTTTGAGTTACAGGGAAAGGTTGTGCAGACTGGGGCTTTTTTCTCTGGAGCGTAGAAGATTGAGAGGGGACTTGATAGAGGTGTTTAAGATTTTAAAAGGGACAGACAGAGTAAATGTGGATTGGCTTTTTCAATTAAGAGTGGGGGAGATTCAAAATAGAGGGCATGGTTTAAGATTGAAGGGGGAAAATTATAAGGGGAACATGAGGGGAAATTTCTTTACGCAAAGGGTTGTGGGGATGTGGAATGAGCTTCCGACAGACGTGGTCGAGGCGGGATCATTGGTTACATTTAAGGAAAGACTAGATAGTTACATGGATAGGAGAGGACTGGAGGGGTATGGACCGGGCACTGGTCAGTGGGACTAGGAGGGTGGGGATTTGTTACGGCATGGACTAGTAGGGCCAAACTGGCCTGTTCTGTGCTGTAAGTGGTTATAAGGTCATATGGTTATATAATTTTCTTTCTTGGCATTCTCTAACTTTCTTTGTTTCTTTTTGGAGTGCTGGGTGGGAGGGATGGGGAGATTTTTCATACCACATGTATAACTTAGAAAGAAATGTTATGGTTATGGTTATGTTATGGTTTAAAAATTGTTAAATAAAATATTAAAAAAGGGTTCCAGCCCAAATATTGACAATTATTTTTTTCCCCACTGATGACACTGAACCTGCTGAGTTCATCCAGCAGATTATGCTTTGCTCCAAATTCCTGCACATACAGTCTCTCTCTACCTTTCCCAAGAGCTTTTAGGATTGTTAATGTCAGCAAGTTATTATACACTTACATACAATGTATATGTGTCCAAAATTCATATTTGCTGCAGCCAAACTCCTACTTTGTGAAAGGCTATAGACTGAGTGCACGTCAGTGGGGTGAGACAGAATAATAGTTTGGGATAGACTAGAAGGGATGAATGTTCTATGGTTCTATGGAAATTTCCAAAAGTTACATTAAATTACCATACAGAAATAGATCATGAAAATAAAACCATCAATGCAGTTAAATTTTTATTTTAACAGACAATTTCAGCCCACAAGCCCCTCCAACCAGATTAACCTACAACCCTGTTGTGCAAGGTTCAGTGGATTCACAGAGAGATGAGTCTCAACACGTGTTACAATCAAAGGTAACTTTATTGAACACGCGGAGGCAAACCAGGGAAAATGTCCAATGATACTTACTTACTACTAAATAGACATTCACATCGGACCCAGGTTGGACTGCAATACCAGTGGCCGTGTAAAGGATTATGGGTCTTCTGGTGTAATAATTAGGTTAACAAAGAGTTAATGATATAGTATGCAGCAAAGTCATTCTCAATTTCAGAGACATCACAGCCTTGCACAGGTTAGGAATATGAGGCAATAGCATAAAGATGTTACATACTAACAACCCTTTCAATTATTTTTGGGACTAAAAGGACTTTGTTAGCACTAACACAGGAACAGCAATGGAAAATTCATTAAACTATTAACAGCATAACGTTTCTTACTTACTTAATGCTAAATTTAATCCCACTATGTGTAAATGTAAGTTTGTGTGTGTAATTAATGTCCCACTCTGAAAAGTTGATCTTTAAAAGTTCCACATCATTTTAGTCTTGCTTGCAGGTCTTAAATTCTTAGTTCAGAAATAATTATAAAGCATTTTCAAACATCATATCTTAAGGCCTCTTTACTCACAATGTGGCTATTTTCCTTCACAATGAATTCACAAACCCAGTCAAGGGTTAAACCAATGTGGTTATCTTCTTCCATGATGAAGTCACAAACCAGACAAGGTAACAAAGTAGCCATAAAGAAAAATAGACCCAGAGGAAATCTGTCCTCTTTTCCAAACAGGCAGTGAAATGGTCTTACTTTTTTCAAAAGCCACTGATTCTGGGTTCCCCTTTCCCCAGAAGTAACACACACACAACAGCACTAATTCTGGCTATTGTAACTCAACCCTGTCTTTCACAAGGTTTCAACCTCAGTCTCACAGGGTTTTGACTTCTGTACTCTCCAAACTAAACTCTTTCAAAACTGAACTCAAAATATCTGAATTCGGTAATATATTTCTCCAAATCATTTGACCGTTACATCATCACTGAAGTGAGTCCCAATTCTTGTAAACCACATGACCATCACTTTTATTTCTACCAAAATTGTGTTCCTTTTTTCAAAACCATTCCATATCCATAACAATCTCTGACCTCATCTCTGTTTAAGAAGCTTAAGTGGCTTTGATTAAAAATAGATGGCTTTCTTCAGCAGTTCTTGAATAATTAAGACCTGTTTGAAATCCATTAGATCAGTCTGTCCAAGAGGCTGTGACTCTGAGGGTGAACACTCTTCTCTGAGTACAATGGTGTATCTATAAATGTGCTGTGACCTGTGTGACCAGCCCACAACTAACTAAGAATACAGGTACAGTACTTTAACTCAATAATTTATTAAGACATTTTTATATATGAGAAATATAGCTAAACATTAAATTAAAGCTTTAACATAAATCTGTTACACCTCCTTCCCGCAGAGGAATTTTGGTTTTTTGATGTCCAAAAACACGGAGAATTCTTCAGAAAAGCTTTTTGCAAACAAAAGCTGAGACATATCAAACCCTGGACTCTGAAATGCTTGTGGCTCTGAGACACTGCCCCTTTTTTTTTTATACAGATTTTCAGTTACTTATCAATACTGATTTATATTTTGTACCAATTAGCTAATCCTGGGGTTGTTTCTTGGTCATGGTACTCTTATCACTTCTCCTGGCTCTACACTTATCTTCTTGCAACCAGCCTGTTTCAGAATAAATCACGCACCTCTATGGTACCCCCTACCTCATCCAGTCTAACTTCTATCTGATCTGTTACTCCCATGTATGGCCTTGATGTTTTCTCACTGGACGTGTTTTGAAGTTAACAGGCTTTAGAGTCAGTAAATTCTACACATACTATAATCAGCTAGCTTTTCTACATACTGTGGCTGTTACTTAATTACATTAATATTTCCCATAAACAGTGTAGTTGAAATATAAGGTAAATTGTTACATAGTAATGGATTAATGAATAGTGCATAAGTATATTTTCCATACAATCCACCATTTGTTTTAATAGATTTCACCGCCTTAAGCGATATAATGCAAACAAATGTAGCAGAAACATATAAATTCAACATCTAGATAAGCAATAATCAATGACACTGCCTCATAATATCATTTTTGTCTTACCCAAGTCATATTCTTGCAAAATTAAACTCCAATTCAATAATCATCTATACTTATTTTTAATTCTACTCATAGATTATGGTTAATGTAAACAATACAATCCCATATCAGTGCAATCATATACTCAAAATGTTGCAAAGCTAATACAAGAGGCGATAATTATTTTCCAATAGCAGAATAACTCGAGTTTTTCTTGACTTTCTTAGATATATAATACGCTATTGGATTTTCAAGACCATCATAGTCATCTCTTTATATAATATAGTACTGGCTGCATTTTAAGCACAGGTTTATGACATAACATGCCTTTTAATTTGTTAATGCTTCTTGACAAATGGCTGTTCAAATAAACTTTTCACTCTTCTTCAGAATATTAGTCAAGTGAAGAGCAAATGTCAACAAAGTCTTCTACAGAATTTCCTAAAATATCCAACCATTCCTAAAAATTTCCTAACTTCTTTACCTGTTGTGGGCATAAGAAATTCAGAAATATCTGAATTTTAATCTGAACATACTCCATTTCTCCTTGGCGAACAGCATAACCAAGAAAACTTGAGTATGTCAAAATTCACTCTTAGCTAAATTAACATTAAAATTGGCCTTCAAAAATCTACCAAACAGCTTGTCTTTAAAATCTTGCATCTCCCCTCAAGAGTTTTAACTATGTAGTTAGCTCTATTTACTTATGTTATCTCATTGTGCCCAGAAAATCTTGCTGTAAGATGATTAGACATTGTTTTGAAATAATATCAACCGCCACTTTTTAAATTCCATCTCCTGAGAGTGCTTTCTCTCTAACTTCAGCAAGATCACTATCTTCACTTTCTTTATCTATTAATTTTGATCTGGATTCTGACAAATCCTTTTCCAGCTGCTGTACCCTGTCACAGACTTTTAAATCATTCTAGACATCACTGTCTTCACTGTTAAGGGGTATATTATATATTATATTATGTATAAATATGTCTTCAAAAGAGATAGGTTGTGTGGGTTTAGTGAAGGTCACTTTACAGAGTAACAAAACACATCTCATTTAAAATGCAAGCGCTTTGGCTCAGTATGCAAAGACAAGATTGAAATAATTTCAAATCAAGATGCAAATTAAACAGTCCAGGCTCAAAGTGCTGATAAGATCTTTCCAGGATTGGAGTTTGGAGTCTTGGGGAGGTGTTCTGGTTTTCACAAGCAGAGAGAGAAAAAAAACAAACAGGATTTCTCTTAGAGAGAGAGAGAGAGAGAGAGAGAGAGAGAGAGAGAGAGAGAGAACTGAGTTCTGCAGTAACTTTTGGAGACTGCAGCATGGCAAGTTGGCAGGCTTGTTGAAAACCCCATTTTGAGATGAGTTATGAGCTCTGAGTTCAGCCTGTTCAAAACCTTACAAGAGGAAATGTCGAGCTAAAGTGTTTTTTCCTGAAATAAGAGAAACAAGAGGAACTCTGTGGTGACCTGGTAGAAGAGGTTATCATGTGGAGAACCCATGATGAGGCAAGTTTCTTCGGCAAAGCATGGAAGTGACTGATTAGAGGAAATCAGTTTGTGTGTCCAACGAGCAACAAATATCTCTCTCTGAAACCAACAAGAACCTTCCTGAGTGGTAACCATTTAACTTTAAGCAACAAGCCTGGTGAAAATTCATAAATGTTAAATTCTGTGCAAATACAAGAACTGCCTGATACCGGTGAACTTGGAGGAGTGAGAAGTGAGATTGGACTGTGAATCAAAGAACTTTCCTGAACATATACACATTACATACATATTAGAATTAGAAGAGGGTGAAGTTAAGACAGGTACACAACCCTTTATCTGGAACCCTTAGGGGACAGTGTGCTCCAAATTTTGGATTTTTCTGGATTTCAGAACAAAAGCCAGCTACCCCAGATTTAAGCCCACCCGAATTGTACTGCCGCATCCACCCCTTTCCAGATGCGCTGGCCTCCCTCTCCTTCTCGCCCACCCAAGTCGTGCTGCCGTCTCTCTCTCTCCTTCCCCTGTCCACCCAAATTGCGCTGCCATCTCTCTCTCTCCTTCCCCTGCCCACCCAAATCACGCTGTCTTCCCACTGTGTTGCACTGCCATCTCTTTTCCTGCCCGTCCAAGTCGCGCTGCTGTCTCTCTTCCCCACCCACCCAAGTTGCGCTGCCGTCTCTCTCCTCCCCCACCCAATCTAGTCGCGCTGCTGACTCTCTCTCCCTCCGCTGTACCAGCACCAGGAAAAAAATGCCGTTTTTTGGAGCTTTCCAAATTTTAGATGTCGGGATAAAGCATTGTGTGCCAGTAGTAATAAGTTAAAATTGCTTCGAGGAAGCAACAGCCCGGCGAGTCCAGCAAGGCATATTTACAAGTATTAAAGGCTTTGGGCAAGGACTGTAACTGTGTGGACAAAAATGCTGCCGAGATCACAAACGATCTCGTCCGGGATGCCTATGTGGCCGGGCTCCGATCGAACGAAGTGAGGCTGCGCTTGCTCGAGCAAGGGGTAGAAAAACTAGAGGACGTGGCCCAGATTGCAATCACAATGGAGGATGCAGCCTTAAAGTCCACCGAGCTCTCTAGGGACTGGACCCCTCGTTCTGATGTGAGTAGAGTGCCCTTCTACCCTACCACCCCCCGAAATACTGACGGCCTGTCAGCTGCCGCTACCCTGCCCCGTGCGAACCCAAAATGTTATTTCTGCGGGAGGGACAAGCACAGCAGGTCCCAGTGCCCACCAAGAAAAGCCAGGTGCCAGAAGTGCCTTAAAAAGGGCCACTTTGCTGCAGTCTGTAGGTCTAAAATGGCCGCCAGCAAACACAGTGCCTCTTGTGGAGCCCAATCGCCACTATCCCATTCAAACTCTTCTTCCCCAGAGCTCTCGTCCAATGAGAGTGAGGGCTCCCCTGCACGGCAACGCCTGACGTCACGGAGACGCCAAACCCAGAAGGGGCAGCCCACCCTCGCAACCATGGTGTTGGCCCGCCTCTCGCCCCCATGTGGAACACTCGACCCGGCCTCGGTCCTGACTGTGGCAACCGCTGCTGCTGCCGCCGCCACAGACATCCCCGGGGCCGACGCTACCGCTGCTGCTACCACTGCAACAGCCACCCCCGCAGCCAACCAGGTACTCACCCTAGCGTCCATCGCCGACGACCGCCGGGGCCCGACCGCCGCGACCAACAACCTACCCACCGCCAATCACGAGCAACTACAAACCCCACTACTTACCTTTCATCCGCCGACGCAGCCACAACAGCACTTCCGGGAGTTCCCCCAACCTGCTCCTCCAGCCTTGACTACATCATCCCGCTGTGTGACGTCATCCCGCTGTGTGACGTCATCCCGTTGCGTGACGTCATCACGTGAAACTCCCCTGTCAACTGCTTCTATAACACTAAACCAGCAATGCTCTCATCCCCTCACCTGAGCAATGGAACTGATTAAAGTGCATGGACACTACACCAATTGCTTATTTGACTCTGGGTCAACTGACAGTTTTATCCAGCCAGATCTGGCCCTCCGTTGGGGACTTGACATTATCCCCACTACCCAGAGGATCTCATTAGCGACGAGGTTGCACTCGACTGGGATAAAGGGGTATTGCATCGCCACGCTGGAACTACAGGGCGTAACGGTCACCCACTTCAAATTATTCGTCCTTCCCCAATTGTGCGCCCCAGTGTTGCTGGGATTAGACTTTCAGTGTCAGTTCTGAACGGTGTCCCTACACTTTGGGGGACCCCACGCTCCCCTCTTGGTCTGCCATCGCCCCACCCCCGAAGCACCCGAGCAACCCGCCCCCGTGCCCCGGGGCCAATCCTGCGGTCTTTCCTCACTCCGGATTGCCCCGGCAGCACTCTTCGCAAACCTCACCCCTGGCTGAAAGCCTGTAGCCACCAAAAGTCGGCAATATAGTTACGAAAACAGGCAATTTATTAGGAGTGAGGTGCGTAGATTGCTGGATGAGGGTATCATCGAACCCAGTTCAAGCCCCTGGAGAGTCCAAGTGGTGGTTGTCAAGAACGGGGAAAAACTACGGATGGTGGTCGACTATAGCCAGACCATTAACCGCTTCACGCTCCTGGATGCGTACCACCTGCCACACATCACGGATGTGGTGAACCAGATCGTCCAATACCGCATATTCTCCACCATTGACCTACGTTCGGCCTACCACCAGCTCCTGATCCGCTGCGAGGACCGACCATTCACGGCCTTTGAAGCGAATGGGCGGCTATATCAATTTCTCAGGGTACCATTCGGGGTCACAAATGGTGTCGCGGTCTTCCAGTGGGAAATGGACTGGATGGTGGACCAGAACGGGCTAACATCTACCTTCCCGTATCTGGACAATATCACCATCTGCAACCACGACATGCAGGACCACGACGCTAACCTAGACAAATTTCTTCAAACTGCCCGTCGGCTGAACCTGACTTACAATTTGGACAAATGTGTCTTCCGGACCACACGACTCGCTATTCTAGGTTGCATGGTGGAGAACGGGATAGTCATGCCAGATCCTGACCGCATGCATCCCCTAATGGACTTACCCCTCCCCCCATACCCAAAAAGTGCTCAAAAGCTGCCTGGGCCTTTTCTCGTATTAGCCCCAATGGGTTCCACACTACGTCAACAAGGCAGTCCTCTTATCAAGACCACCTCCTTTCCCCTCTCGACCGAAGCCAGAGCGGCTTTCGACCGAATCAAATCCGACATCGCCGCTGTGACGCTGCACGCGATCGATGAGTCTGTCCCGTTTCAAGTTGAGAGCGATGCATCCGACTTCGCCCTGGCAGCCACCTTGAACCAGGCCGGTCGACCTGTAGCCTTCTTCTCCAGAACCCTCCAGGGTCCAGGGAGTAGACACTCTTCGATTGAGAAGGAGGCCCAGGCCATAGTTGAAGCGGTGCGTCGTTGGAGACATTACCTCGCTGGGAGGTGCTTTACACTGTTGACTGATCAACGTGCTGTCTCCTTCACGTTCAGCAACACCCAGCGTGGTAAGATAAAAAAATGACAAAATCACCAGATGGAGAATCGAACTCTCCACCTTTAACTATGACATCCTGTACCGGCCTGGTAAGCTCAACGACCCGCCTGACGTGCTCTCCAGGGGGACGTGCACCAGCATACAGATGGACAGACTACAGAAACTCCATGAGGCGCTCTGTCATCCAGGGGCCACTAGGTTTGCTCACTTTGTGAAGGCGCACAACCTACCCTATACAGTCGAGGAGATCCGCTCCATTACCCGAGCCTGTTCGGTGTGCGCTGAATGCAAGTCCCACTTCTTTCGTCCGGATAACTCCCACATTATCAAGGCCACCCGTCCCTTCGAGCGTCTTAGCGTAGACTTTAAGGGCCCCTACCGTCGACCAACTGTAATACCTACATCCTTACGGCCATCGACGAGTATTCCCGCTTCCCGTTCACTGTGCCCTGCCCAGGCACCACTGCCACCTCAGTGATACAGGCCCTTCACAGTATTTTCACCATCTTCGGGTACCCCAATTCCATCCACAGTGATAGGGGGTCCTCATTCATGAGCGCAGAGCTGCAACAGTACCTTCTGGAGTGTGGTATCGCTTCAAGCAGGACCACAAGCTATAACCCACGCGGTAACGGCCAGGTCGAGAGGGAGAATGCCACCATATGGAGAGCGGTTACACTGGCTCTCCGGTCTAAAGGTCTCCCCACCTCTCACTGGCAGGAGGTTCTCACTAGTGCCTTACACTCCATCCGCTCCCTCCTATGTACTGCAACAAATGCCACCCCCCACGAAAGGATGTTCCTTTTCCCGAGGAAAGCCGAATCAGGAACCACTGTACCGGCATGGCTCACCGTCCCTGGCTCCGTCCTTTTGCGACACCACATCCGGCACTCAAAAAACGACCCCTTGGTCGACCGAATGACTCTACTCCATGCAAACCCACATTACGCCTACGTTGAGTTCCCAGACAGGCGGGAAGACACTGTTTCGTTGCGCGACCTAGCTCAGAACGCGGTAGACCCAGCAAACCCCCCAACCCAACCTTCCCAACTCTTTATTCCCCAGGCCCCGTGCCGCAACAGAAGGACGAACAGCACCCCAATGACCCAGGCCACCCTGCCGACAACACGACTGGGGAATTGAGCGACGGAGCAGTCGCACCCGACGAGCCCGCTGGCGACACCACTCTAGCGACCCCAATCCCGGCACCACGGCGGTCACGCCGGATGGTCAGACCCCCTGACCGCTACAGTCCTTGACCTACCCCTTCCTTTCATTCTCTCCCTCGTTTTTGTTTTTTTTTCCCAGGGTCAGTTCTCCAAGAAGGGGGTGAATGTGATAGTACAGATCTATCACCAATGTACATAGTGTATATAGTTACTGTATCTAGACTGTGCTTACAGCGATTGGCTGAGAGCTAAGCCACACCTATTGTCTGGGCCTTGAAGGGTTGTGTCCCTAGCCAGGTCGGATCATTCCGGACTGGTCGGCCACCTGTGAAGAGCTCCTGTCTTTTGCTAATAAAAGCCTTGGTTTGGATCAACAAGTCTTTGATTCTTTCAACGAGCTCTACACTGCTTCACCTGACAAATTGTTTTATCTCACAGCTTGTTTCTTTCTGGACCTGATAGTCTGTTTCTTTCTGCTGTTGTATCTTGCAGTCTTTCTTTCAATCAATTTGACCAAGGTTTTAGACATAACTTGTAACTCGGGTTGTACAGCATTTTCTACACTGGAAATAATTGGATACTTGCAAAGACCTTATTTCTTGACACAAAAGATTTAAATTCTTTCCTACTTTTATCACAAATTCCTTTTTACTTCCCTGTATTTCACTTCTTTCAATACAAGCTTCTGGTGCTACTGATTCATGCTCTCTCTTTCTCTTCAAGAAAAAATAATTACCTACCACGTCCAGGTCTCTTAGAATAATTGCAAAATGAACCAAAAGGTTTACACCATTTGTTTTCTACCTTATTTTAGTACTTCATGTTACCTTTTTGAAAAGGTATTTGGGGCTCACATTTCACATTGTGATAATTGTCTGCAAATGTAGCAGAATTCTGTTCTTATTGAAAAGTTTCATGTGGCCTTAAATTCTGGATTTAACACACCAGCTTTAACTTTAACTAAATTTCTCAAAATCTAATTTTTTCTCTCAAATTCCCTTTGTTTCCTGGCTTCCTCCACGTCAAATTTAAGTTTGTGTTTCTGCAATTCAAACATCCATTTCTCTCTTTCTTTTCTCCCTCTCTCTTCCTCCAACTTCAGTTTCTCTCTCTCTTCACCCAACTTCAGATTTTCTCTCCAGTTCATGATCTATCAGCTGTAACTGCTGGTCAAGAGATCTACTCAAAAACAAATTGTTTTGTCTCTTTCTCTTCGAACATACCCTCTGTTCAAAAGCATTGGCTAATAGGTTAGTACAACACGTGCCAAAACTGATCCAGACAGACGAAGCAGAATGTGTTAAAGAAGGCAAATAGAATCGGAAAATTGTTTAATATAATAAACATGGCTAGATCTGAACAAAATCCAAGTTTTACAGTCTCTTTAGACACAGAAAAAGCATTCAACCATTTGGAATGGCCTTTTTTATTTAAAACACTGGAAAAATTTGGTATAGGCAGAGCATTTATAAATTGGATAAAAGCTTTATTACTATAAACCACAAATAATGACAAATAATCAGATGTCGGCAGTGTTCCCCTTGAGTAGATCAAGCAAACAGGGATGCTCCTGTCCCCAGCACTTTTTATTTTAGTGATTGAACCACTGGGGGAGATAATAAGAGGGGATCTTAAAGGGCTTCAAAGTCAGGCAAAAGGAACACAAAATCAGTCTATTCGCTGATGTTGTGCTATTGAACCCATCAGAACTGGCTAAACCTTTGGAAAAATTACAAGGAACACTGGAAAAATATCAGGTTACAAAATAAATATGGATAAAAGTGAGATAATGCAAGATAATGAATATGAAAGATACCAAAAAGAAAATAAATTTAAATGAAGATGGATGGAATAAAATATCTTAGGATAGCAAATGACAATAACTTGTAAAATCTGTACCAACTAAATGATCGTCCTCTTCTTGGGAAGATAGAAAGAGACCGACAGAAATGGAGATACTTACTGATTACTCTAGTGCATCCAAATGAAAGTGTTGCCAAGACTGCACTACCCTTTTTTCAATTGCTGCCTATTCTGTTACCTAAAAACTCTTTAAAGCTACTAAATAACTATATTAGACCGTTCCTATTGAATAATAATGTACAAAGAATTGAATTGGAAAAACTGACATTGGACAATAGGCTGGAGACTCCCAGATTTCAAAATATATGCAGCACAGACTAGATTTCTCACTGCCTTCTTCACTGAAGACACCCCCCCCCCACCCATCTTGAGTTCAAATGGAATGTACTCAATGGAAGAGGGGGAAACAAAGGACTTTATCTATAAATGGAGTTTCAAATCACTAAAAAAAGACATATTACAATGGGGTAAGAAATTAATGAATGTGTAAGAAAAAAGTAGGGATAGCAATAAAAGCACTATTGTGTAAAAATATGTTACTGCCTATGAACATGGGCAATAGAATATTACATTTGTGATATGATAAAGGTTTAAAATATATTGAGGACTGTTACATGGAAAGAACTCTTATGTGAACAATTAAAACACAAATACGGAGTGGCCAGTGGGACCTTCTTCTGTTTTCTCCTGATTAGATCATTCTTAAGAGAAAGATGGGGACCAACGTTGAGCCCACTTGTAATAGTGAAACTGAACGAACAGTTTGGATGGGGAATACATCCAAATTTATAACAAAAATGTATTATGCTCTCCAGAGCTAAAGTGCAAAACCAGGGTTGAAGAAGTCAAGGGAAAAATTGTTGGACATGGGTGTGTTGATTTCAGAAAGAAGTTAGCTAGATTGGTGTAAGGACAGCATGACATCAATTATAAATGCAAGATATGGACTGGTTCAGTGTAATATTTTACACTAATTATATCTTACCCCATTTGCGCATAGTGGGATTAAATTTAGAATTAAGTAAGTTTCGAGATAAATAAGAAATGTTATGTTGTTAATAGTTTAATTAAAAACTATTATTTTGAATTTACCATTGTCTAGTGAATTTTCCATTGCAGTTCCTGTGTTAGTGATTACAAAGTCCTTTTAGTCCCAAAAATAATTGAAAGGGTTGTTAGTTGGTAACATCTTTTGGGGCTCATTTCGTCTCACTTGTGTGAGAGGTCCTGGGATAAAAACTAATGATTTGAACTTAAGGAGAGATTATTTGATCGATCAATATTCGATATGTTTGGTTAAAAATCTTTTTCATAGGTAATTAAAATGCTTATTGTGTGTGTGTGTGTGTGTTTGTGTGTGTGTGTGTGTGTGTGTGTGTGTGTGTGTGTGTGTGTGTGTGTGTGTGTGTGTGTGTGTGTGTGTGTGTGTGTGTGTGTGTGTGTGTGTGTGTGTGTGGTTAAACAACAGCAATGGGTTTTGATAAATGTTTGGTAACACCACCCTGTGCAGATTTAAAAGTGGAGACTTGGGTGAAATTCTGCAGATTTTGAAGATGAGAATGTTTTAACTTATGGACATGAAAGTGTTAATGAAAAAATAGTGATTCAAAAAATTATGACTGACAGTTATGTAAAAGAGGGGATTTTTTGAATATTTTATTTTTGTTTCTTTTTCAAAAATTATATAGTAACATATAACCTTATAAGGAGTTCATACCAGTGTCTCCCTCAGTAATCCCAGTGCCATTCCCTAAACCTCCAAGATGGCTCATACCCTAAATCTCCTGTCTGTATTTGATCCTGTGTACACTGTAATACTGATTTCAATGACCCAACCGCAGCCTCATGGGAAGGCAGTCCTATTTCTCCCAATCTTCTGCTACAATTTCTGTCTGAATTTGTTTTTCTATCTCATCCATATTCCACTGTTCACCTCATCTTGCTTCATTCTCTGCAGCATCTTGAGGACAGCTGGAATAATTTGAGCCAAAAAGCATCCTTCTTACCAATGGTAGCAGGCAGCATCCTACAAGTACTAGTATAAAATTTACACAATACATTCTTATCCTATGCAGTTACTACTAAGTACAAACTCCATTGCTACAGGAGGTTGACAGTCTCTTATCAGATCTGCTCGTTGATTGGTTCAGAGTAAATTCCTATAGTTAGTCATTGTGCTAATTGGTCCTTTTGAATTGCCTTGCCCACCTGCAAAATGCTGCAAAATCTAGCTGCTCTCACTGGCTTTTAACCCCTTCCTTCCTCACAACTTATCTCCCTTGCTGCAAATAACAATAAATGAATACCTTCATCCCAATCTTTTCCATTCTCCAGACAATAAATTCTCATCATATTTTTAAGAGTAGAATGAAATCTTTCCAAAGCTCCCTGAGTGTCAGGATGGTACGCAGATGAAGTGATCTGTTTTATTCCCAACTCATAAATCAACTGTTGAAACAACCCAGACATAAAGTTAGATTCTTGATCACTCAGGATCTCTTTAGGTAATAACTACGTATGGTCCAGAAAATCTAGCTTTCAAAGGATAGTCATGTGTTGGAAAAAAAATCAAAACTTTACTTCCTGTCTTAAAATTCCTCACTTGAGCTTTCCTGTCAAATAAAGGCTTAATTTTACCCTGAGCCATTTCTAGATTCTCTTGAGCCAAAGTCCACACTTTTTGTAACCATCCTTAAATTCAGAAACATAATCCAGCAAATTCAACTGCACATCCTCATTAACCCAGTGTTCTTTTATCAACATTAAAGTACCTCCAGTTCTATCTGACCCTATATCTCCTTCTCATCCCACTGCCCAGTCTCAACCCCACTGATCCCATCTTTTGCAGCATCATAGGGGTGGGTGGGCTTAACCAAGTCAAAAAAAAAGTTTCTTAATCAATGACAACATCAGGTCAAGAGGAGAATTACTAATAATACTATTACAACTATCACAATCTTGGTAAACCATGAACCCCAAAGGCCAAAATTCACATGCAAACAATTAAAAATTGGTGACCATTTGTCCTTTAATTCTTGCCCAAGTGAAAAAACCATTTGGAGTGGTGTTGTTAGGAATAAAGGTACAGCATTGCTTGCCAAACATGACGCAGACATCTCCTTCTTTAGCCATTAGCCCGTCCAAAGCCTGTCAATTCTACCATGTCATCTTCCTTATTGCATCGACCTGCACTCCTAGGGCATTCAATGCATCATTGGAATAAATGATAAATCTCTGTTGGTGATAATAAATATAGTTAATCCACTCAGCATTCTTAGATACTCCAATTGTTGAAATGAAAGCCTCAAAACCTGCAGCTATCTAATTTCTTGCCTTATATTCGTTGGGTATGCCGTGCGGTTGACCTAAGGCATCTATATGTATTCTAGGGTCCTCAAGGTATTCTCTTCTAGTTCGATGATGAGTCAGATCTGGACTAATCAATGCCTGATGCATTAACTTTACCCATGCACACTTGCCTATCCACTTATACGGGTGAGTATCCCTCAGGTCTTCTCCACAATCCCACCACAAGTCTGCTAAAGGTTCCTCTTGGGACTTCCAAATATCAAAAGGAGGAGGTGGCCATGTACCTTCCTCTGATTTATTTTGCTTTTTCCATTCCTCAAAGACCCCTGAAACATCAAAAGTGTTTCACACAGCCCCTTAAAGTGTCCAACCTTGCCCTTAGATCTACCATTTATCAGGTAACACTTAAACCTCATCCCTGGTGCAAGAATTGTGTTCTGGGGAGGAGTGGTGACATTGACCGTAGCCAAGGATGCATTGACGCATTAGAGTTGTTATGTTGTAATATATGGAAGCTTGATAGATCATGCAATACCATGGGCACAGTCCCAATATCTCTGAGTTACTCTTCCACTCCTGACAAGTCTTGTTATTATAACGGGCTGGGACTTTCATTAATGGGGGACCAGCTGTAACATAAATATAACAATCTGATCTCCCCACTAAGGCGACTGTATAATTTGCCCACTTATACCACCCATTCGTCTGCTGTTTCGAAATTGTTTCTGCTTGTTCCATCACACTATCAGTGCTTTCGAATAGGGTCACAATCACACAGCCAGCAAACCACAGCATCCGAAGTGTCTTCATCCTGAATGAATCGAGGTCTAAAAGAGATCAAAACTCATAATAATCATTAGTCTAACATTCCTATCATTCAAGCTTATTATGAAATATTTCAGCTTCATCCCTCATTATCAAACACAGTAGTGTAATATATAATACTGTAGTTGTTCACCTGGTACTGTAATTATTCGAAGCTTATACTAGTACATTATTCACCTATTCACTTGATAGTATAAAAATGTAAAATTACTCACCTGGTTCCATCCCGGTTCCATCATCCCCCCTTTGGTTGGCAGAGCCAACCAATTTACAACGATGGAGATGGATCCAGGTGGTTCTGCCCTCCACCTTTATTGCGGTCGGGGTGGTGAGAAGGACCAAATGTGGTCCATCCCATCGCGGTTCCATTGAACCCCTGACCCTGTTGCGCATCATCACAAACGACCCCGGGTGTATGTGAGAGGGAAATTCTAACTTGGAGGTCATTTCAAAAGCTGCACGCACTCTAGAGGCTGACTGGCGAAGGGCGCGTGTTAATGCCAGAATATATGTAGTCATTTCAGAACTCGTGGTGGAGGGTGACAGGGAGAGGTGACTGGTGGAAAAAGGGTGTGTGTAGTGGATGGCCATGGATGATCTCAGCGGGTGTCAAGCTGTGTCTGGTGGCTGGTTCTGTGCGTACTTGGTATAAAGCTGTCAACAGCAGGGAAAGCCAAGTGCCTTTTGTTGGTTCAGTAAGCTTGGCTAATTTTGTCTTCAAGGTCTTGTTGGCACGTTCCACTATTCCTTCTGTCTGTGGGTGATAAACACAATATAACTATTGTTTCATTTCAAAGGTGTTAGAAACTGCACAGTTAATGACAGCAATAAAATAGTCTAGTATCTGAACGAAGGTGACAAGGAACACTAAAGCGACGAATTAACACATGCACTACAGTAGAGGCCTTGTTGCCCCTTGTTGGGAAGCCCTCAACCCATCTACTGAAGTAATCTATTATTATTAAAACATATTTATAATTCTGACATCTAGGTAACTCAATAAAGTCCAGTTGCTTTGTATCAAATGGTCCTTCTGGCAAAGGAGTTTGACCAACCTGGCAAGAATGACCTTTACCTGGATTTAAATGGGCACTGGTGAGACACCTGCCACTAAGTACCCAGGGTGCCAATTGATCAGTCATACAAGTTTTCCCAGCTGGAGTTACCCAAAGCTCAAATACATCATCATACTAACAGCTGGAACATTTCCTTCGCTCAATTTCTCTATCAGAGGCCTCCCTCTGGTGGAGTCAAATCTCCTGGATGGAAGGTAGAAGGCTCATTGAGGAAGACTCACATTGTACTAAATCTTTGGGGACCCCATCCTGATAACCCCGCACTGCAGCTTCAGCTGCTTTACCTGCTGCCTCCTTAAGCTTAGAAATCATGACTTTGCCATGGGTATGTGCTGCAACTTGAAGGGGAGCTACCCTTGCTGGGAGTTGGATTGCTGATAACAAACTCTGAACTGTTTGTTTATGGAAAATGGGGGTCCCTGATGATATTATAAAGCTCCGAATTTTCCACAACTGTCCAAATCATGTGCCACCCCAAAGACGTACCGGGAATCTGTGTGGCTGTTTACCAACAGGCCCTCGGAGAGAATGCAAGCACGAACATGGGCGAAGAGCTCTGCCTGTTGTGCTGAAGGAGCTCCTTCCATAGCAGTGGCTTCCAAGGTTTGTCCATTCTGATCAATCAAGGTATAGTCTGTGCATCTTGTACCTTGCGAGTCAGTGTAGGAAATCCCATCAGTGTAGATGGACAGATCAGGGTCTTCCAATGGGTGGTCAGTCAGATCCTGCCGAGGTAATTCTGTGAGTTGGACATTCTGTGAACAGTGCTTCGGCTCATCCGTCTCTTCTGGTGGATCCATCACAAAGGTGGGTGGATTGATTGTTGTTGCCATGCGAAAGGACAGTGGGGATTATTAAACACTGCTACCTCATATTAATTTTGCCTTGCCATGGTCAAATGTTGCGTCTGCAGCTTTCCCAGCAAGGCTGTCACTGAATGTTTTGTCTAATCTACTATATGCTGTTGGAGTGTCAGGTTGGCGGCGAGTTGAAGAGATAAATAGATAGCTTTCAAGATCTGAGTGCAGCGTGGAAGGCCCAGCATTGATGGCTCCATCTTTCTGGAGAAGTAGTCGGTTGGTCGAAAGGAGTCACCATGCCTTTGAGTCAAGACTGCAGTGCCTTAATGGAGACTTAATTTTGCTTGGTAGTTGAAGTCACTTCTTCTTTGGTCACTGACTCCAACCTTCCACCAAGCCTTATCCATCTGCCTTGCTGGCTCAACTCACGATCAGACATCTCTGTGAGAGGAGCTGTTTGCAGGAGGTCTCCAGTCCAGTCTCTTTTCCATCTTTACACTGTCTTCTTCTTTGAACTGTAAACAAATTTGTATCTTGCGTGGTCCCTTTAGGAGTATTCTTGGCTTTCTTAGTTCTGTGTTCAGTAGTATTCTGCACAAACTGGCTGCGTAATCTCCTCTTCTGGGCTTCTTCTTTGAACTGTAAACAAATTTGTATCTTGCGTGGTCCCTTTAGGAGTATTCTTGGCTTTCTTAGTTCTGTGTTCAGTAGTATTCTGCACAAACTGGCTGCGTAATCTCCTCTTCTGGGCCTCCTGCCAATTCTCCTGGATGGTAGAGTATTATCTTATGTTTTTCTGCAGTGTTCTCTTTCTCCTCACTGAGGCTTCAGCTTTAATGTGTTTTAACAAAAGTTTCATAGAATTTTTCACAGACTTTCTTTAAATCTTAACTTCTTTGTTACAGTGGCCAGATGATTTATCATGGCTCCGGATTCGAGCACTAACAGGATCCGAAAATACTTTGGGTACTGCTGGCACAGAGGGGGCTGCTGCTGGGGGTTTAGATACAGGCAGATAATAAGGTGGTCCTTAAGTGGGTCCCCAAGGAATACTCGGGGTCCTTCAAACAGCCTCCCAGGGGTCACTTGTGTCTCCCTCCTCTATCAGCCTTAGGGATTCCATTTGACAATGTAGTGTTTGCTTATCCTCTGATATGGGAGATTCCTCCTGTCTACCCTTTGCGTTTTCCTTTTCCTGATTTTTTTTTGTCCTGCTCCTTTTTATTTTCATATTCTTTCTGGAGGACCTCCACAGGTTTTACTGTCCCCCCTTCTGTCAATGGAATTTCCAGTTTTACGGCGTTAGTCTGCCAACTTGCAAGCTTATATTTTTCTTTCCTTTCTTGTGTTAACAGGCACCATTTTCCAATAACCTCTTTAGTTTTATCATTTGTGGGTCTCTTCCAGAATAACTGTTGTGCCTCTTTAATCAGTTCATCATCCCAAGTATCCCCCAATGGCCAGCCTTCTCTCCCTAGACTTTTATTTAATGCCCCAAAAACCTCAATTTTTTTTTTCATCTCCTGAATATTTTTCACATATTTTGTAATGGCAAGCCCCTTTGACTAGTCGTGTCTACACAATTCCCCATTGTAGCTCAGTTTCCAAAACCTGAGCTCCCCAAGCTCTCACACTGATGAGGGACTGGATGAGTTCCCTGAATTCTTACATTGATCCAACCCTTCACCGATCATCCTTAAATTCCATCAGAACTCACAGTTTCCGCTTACAGAAACATGCAAAAGTACCAGGTTCAGAGCAGGGAAAACTCCACGGACCCCTCCCCTGGTCTGCACCAGGAACCCTCACTTTGTTCCATCCACTGAAGATCTGATGAGCCTTTGGAATCCCACTTCTGACACCAGATGTGGATTCTGGGTCCGCAGGGTGCTCGCACAAAATGACTGACTTCAACTACAGTCTTGGTATAATTGTTCTTTAATCTGTGGATTGGGTGACTTTCATTTACCACCACTACTGAAATGCCATTCAGGAATCAGTGACAAAAGTCAAACTGAACAGCTACAATACATTATTTTTTAATCCTGATCCGTAGCATACTGAATAATGTTTCTTCTTCTTCTTTTCTTTGGCTTGGCTTCGCGGACGAAGATTTATGGAGGGGGTAAAAGTCCACGTCAGCTGCAGGCTCGTTTGTGGCTGACAAGTCCGATGCGGGACAGGCAGACACGGTTGCAGCGGCTGCAGGGGAAAATTGGTTGGTTGGGGTTGGGTGTTGGGTTTTTCCTCCTTTGCCTTTTGTCAGTGAGGTGAGCTCTGCGGTCTTCTTCAAAGGAGGTTGCTGCCCGCCAAACTGTGAGGCGCCAAGATGCACAGTTTGAGGCGATATCAGCCCACTGGCGGTGGTCAATGTGGCAGGCACCAAGAGATTTCTTTAGGCAGTCCTTGTACCTTTTCTTTGGTGCACCTCTGTCACGGTGGCCAGTGGAGAGCTCGCCATATAACACGATCTTGGGAAGGCGATGGTCCTCCATTCTGGAGACGTGACCCATCCAGCGCAGCTGGATCTTCAGCAGCGTGGACTCGATGCTGTCGACCTCTGCCATCTCGAGTACTTCGACGTTAGGGATGAAAGCGCTCCAATGGATGTTGAGGATGGAGCGGAGACAACGCTGGTGGAAGCGTTCTAGGAGCCGTAGGTGATGCCGGTAGAGGACCCATGATTCGGAGCCGAACAGGAGTGTGGGTATGACAACGGCTCTGTATACGCTTATCTTTGTGAGGTTTTTCAGTTGGTTGTTTTTCCAGACTCTTTTGTGTAGTCTTCCAAAGGCGCTATTTGCCTTGGCGAGTCTGTTGTCTATCTCATTGTCGATCCTTGCATCTGATGAAATGGTGCAGCCGAGATAGGTAAACTGGTTGACCGTTTTGAGTTTTGTGTGCCCGATGGAGATGTGGGGGGGCTGGTAGTCATGGTGGGGAGCTGGCTGATGGAGGACCTCAGTTTTCTTCAGGCTGACTTCCAGGCCAAACATTTTGGCAGTTTCCGCAAAGCAGGACGTCAAGCGCTGAAGAGCTGGCTCTGAATGGGCAACTAAAGCGGCATCGTCTGCAAAGAGTAGTTCACGGACAAGTTTCTCTTGTGTCTTGGTGTGAGCTTGCAGGCGCCTCAGATTGAAGAGACTGCCATCCGTGCGGTACCGGGTGTAAACAGCGTCTTCATTGTTGGGGTCTTTCATGGCTTGGTTCAGCATCATGCTGAAGAAGATTGAAAAGAGGGTTGGTGCGAGAACACAGCCTTGCTTCACGCCATTGTTAATGGAGAAGGGTTCAGAGAGCTCATTGCTGTATCTGACCCAACCTTGTTGGTTTTCGTGTAGTTGGATAATCATGTTGAGGAACTTTGGAGGACATCCGATGCGCTCTAGTATTTGCCAAATCCCTTTCCTGCTCACGGTGTCGAAGGCTTTGGTGAGGTCAATAAAGGTGATGTAGAGTCCTTTGTTTTGTTCTCTGCACTTTTCTTGGAGCGCAGAATGCCACACTGACCACCGGCTGGTTCGCTGCAAGCTCAACCTTCACTTCAAGCCAAAGCCCAGGAACAGTAAAGCCCCCAGAAAGAGGTTCAATGTTGGAAACCTGCAGTCAGACGAAGCGAGAGGAATCTTCCAGGCAAACCTCAAAGCAAAGCTCGACGATGCAACCCGCCTCACGGACCCGTCCCCTGAAACCCTCTGGGATCAGTTGAAGACTACCATACTGCAATCCACTGAAGAGGTACTGGGCTTCTCCTCCAGGAAAAACAAGGACTGGTTTGATGAAAACAGCCAGGAAATCCAGGAGCTGCTGGCAAAGAAGCGAGCTGCCCACCAGGCTCACCTTACAAAGCCGTCCTGTCCAGAGAAGAAACAAGCCTTCCGTCGCGCATGCAGCCATCTTCAGCGCAAACTCCGGGAGATCCAAAATGAGTGGTGGACTAGCCTCGCCAAACGAACCCAGCTCAGCGCAGACATTGGCGACTTCAGGGGTTTCTACGAGGCTCTAAAGGCTGTGTACGGCCCCTCACCCCGTCCAAAGCCCGCTGCGCAGCTCAGACGGCAAAGTCCTCCTCAGCGACAAGATCTCCATCCTCAACCGATGGTCAGAACACTTCCAATCTCTTTTCAGTGCCAACCGCTCAGTCCAAGATTCCGCCCTGCTCCAGCTCCCTCAACAGCCCCTAAGGCTAGAGCTGGATGAGGTCCTCACCCTGGATGAGACATATAAGGCAATCGAACAACTGAAAAGTGGCAAAGCAGCAGGTATGGATGGAATCCCCCCCAGAGGTCTGGAAGGCTGGCGGCAAAACTCTGCATGCCAAACTGCATGAGTTTTTCAAGCTTTGTTGGGACCAAGGAAAACTGCCTCAGGATCTTCGTGATGCCACCATCATCACCCTGTACAAAAACAAAGGCGAGAAATCAGACTGCTCAAACTACAGGGGAATCACGTTGCTCTCCATTGCAGGCAAAATCTTCGCTAGGATTCTACTAAATAGAATAATACCTAGTGTCGCCGAGAATATTCTCCCAGAATCACAGTGCGGCTTTCGCGCAAACAGAGGAACTACTGACATGGTCTTTGCCCTCAGACAGCTGAATAATGTTACATCAATCCTAAAAGACCTCATCTTTTAATATTCAATAGTTAGTTCCTTGCATATACAAAGTTAGTACGCTTGCTGTATAATATTTTGCCAATCATTAGACCGCAGCTTATCAATACTAGTAGCTTGTTTCTCGCATATGCGAAGTCTCCGGGTCCTAATCAGAGCAGATGCATATCAACAAATGCTCTATTCTTCATTCGGATGCTGCTGCGACCTTCATTTGCTGTCACATATTTTGTGTCAGCATTTTGCTAATTTATTTATTCTGCTGTTTTCCCATCATGTTGCAAAGCCCAACTACACTATACTAGCCCCTAGCTCTACCTGAAGTTTAGCCAACTTACTCATTTGTATGTAACCTACTCCAACAAACCTTTCCCAATTTATCTCCCAAAAACTTATCTATATATATCTATATACTCTGTCACATTGGATTTTTCAAAAATTGAAATTTAATACAATGCAAACATATAGAGTGGAGAGAGAGATATAAGGTGAACCTGACAAAAGTATTATGAGTTGGGAGATAGAGCACATAAAGTTCTAGCATGGCAATTGAACAATTATTGAGAACAATAATAGCTATAAAAGAAGATTCAGGTCTTCTTACTTATAAAATACAAGGCATTAATTATGTTTTTATGATATTCTATAAGAATAGAGATAAAATAGATGAATATTTGTCACAAATTATTTTACCACAATTAAATATAGAAGAATTAATTTACTAATTTACAAATCCTTTTACAGTTATAGAAATATATGACATATTGATGTCTTTACTAAACAATAAGGCAACAGGGGAAGATGGTTTCTCTCTGGAGTTTTATAAAGTATTTAAAGAGTTATTGATTCCTATATTTATGGGATTGTGATTTACTTGAGTCATTTAAAATAACATTAATAACAGATATTCCAAAAAAATGGGAAGGATCCTTTGCTTCCATTTTCATATAGGCCAATGTCATTATTGAATACAAATTGTGTCAAATTAATAGATAATAGATTAGCTAAATGTTTACCTAAATTGATTAACAAGGACCAAACAAGTTTTATAAAGAATATAATATCAGCTGACAATATTGTTAGATTTTTAAGTTTGTTAAATATGGTACAGAAAAGAAAAATACCATCAGTAGCTTTGTCTTAAGATGCAGAAAAAGCATTTGACAGATTAAAATGGGACTATTTATTTAAAGTATAGAAGGTTTTTGGAATTCCAATACTTTTATAAACTCATTAAGAGCATTATATAATTGCCCAAAGGTAATTATAAATAGACAAATATCAAAATATTTTATATTGGCAAGATCATCTAGACAAGGTTGTCCATTTTCTCCTTTTATACTTGCTATCGAACCTTTAGCAGAGGTAATTTAAAAAAAATAATGAGATTGGAGGTTTTAAGATAAATGATAAAGAACATAAAATTAGCCTTTTTGCAGATGATGAAATATTATATCTCACAAACTCTGAAAGTTCATTAACAAAAAGTAAAAGTTCGATTGGCAGAGTACGTTAATATCAGGTTAAAACATAAATATTGATAAAAGTGAAGTGATTCCAGTGACTGCATTCAAGTTAAGGAAACTACAAAATTTAAATGGCAGAACGAGGCAGTAAAATACTTAGGAATTAATATTGATAAGAATTTAAATAATCTATTTAAATCAAATTATATATTGAAGAAAATTAAAGAAGACTTTATATGGAAAAATTTGCCAATTTCTTTAATAGGAAGGGTAAATTATGTAAAGATGAATATTTTTCCTAGAATACGATATCTATTTCAATCATTACCAATTTTTGTACCAACAATTTTTTTTTTCAAGATTTAAATAGAAGTGTAGGAAGATTTATTTGGCGAGATAAAATGCATTGCAATGGCATTGGAAAAATTAACATGGAAATATGACTGGAGGGATTACCAATGTCCAATTTTAAAAATTACTATAATGCATCTCAACTTAGATTTTTATCCTCTTGTTTTCAGATTGATGAAAAGACAGCAGGGGTACAAATTGAAATGAGTAAAATAGGATAAAATAATTCTGAACATATTTTGTATAAATGGCATGAAAGATTGTTGAAAGGGTAAATAGATACACCAATTTTGAAGCATATACTTAAAGAATGGAATAGAATCCATGTAGAAAGAAGAAAGAAGAATTATCAGTTGGCTATGATGTTATTAATATCCTTTGATTCCTTTTATGGTTAATAATGCTTATTTTGATATTTGGTACAATTGTGGAATAAAAAGTATAAAGGATTTTTTTGGGGGTTCTTTTTTTTTACTTTTGACCAGAAGAAAGTTAACTATTATATACCAAATAATATATTTTTTTCTTATTATCAGCTTAAATCATATTTAAAAAGAAAGTTAGGGATGAATTTTAGATTACCTGAACAAAGTCAATTTGAATATTTAATTACTAATACATTTATCAAAAGATTTATTACTAATATGTAAAATTGCAAGAGTCTATACAACAAAAAGGATCTATTTAAATTAAAATTGAGATGGGAAAGAGGTTTAAATATACAAATCCAAGAAGAAGGGTAAAAATTATGTTATGAAAGTGTAACTAAAACAATTAATGTTAATACCAAATGGTACAATTTAATTTTTTACATCAATTATATTATACTCCATATAAATTACATGAAATTAATTCAAATTGTTCTGATCAATGTTTTAGATATAATAAAGAAGTAGGAACTTTTTTGCATACAGTTTGGCAATGTGAAAAATGTAGGAAAATTTTGCGAAGATGTAAGTATTTTATTGGGATGAGTTATGAAGATGCAAGTTTTGAAAGATACCAAAATACTTTTATTAGAAGATATTTTTGAAGTTAGATATTTATCAGAAAATTTTAAGTGAAGCAATGGCAATAGCAAAAAAATGTACAGCTATAATGAATAAATGGCAAATGGAATCACTAAATTGTGTACCATTAGAGAAAATAACATAATTTACGGAATCAACCAGAAAAATTTGATAAGATTTGGAAACGTTATATGAATTTTATTGCTATGATTTCATCTACTCCTGCTCCAACACACCTTAGTTAATTTAAGGTTCAAGATCATGACGTAAATTTGAAATTTAACTAATCAAGAGGGTATAAATTTATCAGGCAGGCTTTCTTTTCTTCTATCTTTCCTATTTTTTTGGGAAGGGATGGGGAGGGTAGAGGGAGAAAATATGTATTCTTTTTGCATCATTTTTTATTATTGTCTTTGGATAAATACTGTACTTGTATTGAGGCAAATGAAAAATTAAATTTACCAAAAAAAATTTGCCATGGGAAAGTCACAGTGGGAGAGATGGGGGGAAATAAATAGCAATAGCAGATAATTTTTAAACAGCGTGGGGTAATTGGTAAAACTATTGTGCACAATTTACAAAAGCTGTGGCAAAAAAAAAATAGTGACCTGACTTTCCAGAATGCTGTGTGACAGAGAAACCCCCCTATGAATGTTCCATGCATGCAACTGGGCAAGGAGCCCTTTCTCTGCTGCATGGAATTCTGGGAGGGCAGGTCTGCCATTGCTTTTTCCCACGCTATTTATAAATTGTACGTGATAGTGCCACCAACTTTTCCACGCTATATAAATTGAGCGCTTTTGTGACAGATTGTGTTATATTTTATGTTGTATGTTTTAAAGGAAATAAATTGTGGCAGGTTTTCTTTAGTGTAGGTCACATACAAACACTTCAAGACAGATCTCATTTAAAATACTGGAGCTCTGCTCAAGCCAGACAGTCTGGCTCTGAGTGCCTTTGCAAAAACTTTGAAGAATTCCTGTAGGGACTTCACAAATGGATTGTTGTTTTTGGAAAGCAACAAATGAAAGAACTTGGAGGATTTGGTTCAGAGCCAGAGTCTGTCTGAGTGCAGTTTACTGTTCTAAGAAGGTCATGTGGTTTTGCAAGCAGAGAGAGAGAGAAAAAACAGGCATTTCTCAGAGAAAGAGAGAGTAAGAGAGAGAGAGATTCAGTTCTGCAGTTCTACAGTTCAGCAGCAGCAGCTGGGACTGGAGCATGACAAGCTAGCAAGCTTATGTAAAGCCCAATTTGGAAGATGTTTTCAGCCTGGTTAAAGTGCTGCAGTCCATACAAGAGGAGAGGACTGACTGCCTAGTGTTTCACTTGAAATAAGGGAAACTAAAAGGAAATCTGTGGTGACCTGAAAGAAAGAAGTTATTGTCATGATAATGAATATGCATGAGATGTGTTCACCTGACCGGAAGTCAGATGGTATGAGAGAGAGAGAAGAGCGCGAAATGGAGGAACAATGAAAACTGGAGAATAAAGACACGGAGATGTTTAACTGGTAAAATCTGCATTATTAATGTTATTAACTTCACATTTTGGGCCACAAATGTGACATTGGCGACGAGGATTAAAACAACAACATTTTGGAACTTCAATGTGATAAGAATTTTGATTTTTGATTCGGTGGCTTTGGGCTGAAAAAGTTTCCTGATGGCAGGTGCAGAAGCTGACTTTCTAACACTTCGAGGTGTTCCTCATTTTGACCCGACGGGTGATGCAAGCACTGTGAGTGTGAAGTGGAAGGCATGGCTGGAAGAATTTGAAGCTTACACTGACAGTCATGGCCTATTTCTCGATAGCGGTACAATGGAACAAAAAGCGCAGAGGAGGGCGTTACTTCTTTTCACCGCAGGACCCGCAGTTCAGGATACTTTTAAGACACTTTTGAATACAGGAAGGAAGGATGAATACCAGAAAGCGGTCGATGCATTGAATGCACACTATGTAGTAACACCGAATGCTACATTTCAACGCCATTTGTTTCGGAGAACGAAACAAGAAGATGGACAAACAATTGCTCAGTACGTGACGAGATTGCGCCAGCTGGCTGTTGGATGCAATTACAAGGCAGCTGATTTGGACAACCAATTATTGGATCAAGTCGTGCAGCACTGCAGATCAGACAAGCTCAGGAGACGTCTACTGGAAAAAGGGAGTGAGTTGAAGCTGCACTAGAGGCTGTTGAGGGGCAATTTCATACCATGACCCTGAAGGACAACTCAAGCCAGCAAGTTAAGAGGCTCTCGAATCGCCATAACCAGCCAAGATATACGTCGACACATGACGTGGAGTGTTATCGATGTGGAAACAGAGGTCATTTTGGAAAAGACCCATGCTACCCAGCAAAAGGCAAAGTTTGCAGAAAGTGCGGAGGTAAGGACCACTTTGCAAAGAAGTGCAAAAGCAAATCCAATGCAGATCAGAAGGGGAAGAGCACAGCTTACAAAGGCAAAGCTTGAGGGAAAGGAAAGTATCCTGGAAAGAAAGACACTATTTGCCATATAGACGGTGACCCAGAAAGTGACGATGATGATGATAACCAGGATGGACCGAGATACTATCAATTTACATTGAATGATGTACATCATGAGAAGGTCCCAGTGATAATTGGTGGTGTGACAGTTCAGGTCATTGTAGACTCAGGCAGTGACAGTAATGTAATTGACCGACATTTATGGGAGAAATTGAAAAGGAAAAAGATCATCTGTACATCAAAGAAGTGCTCCAAGAAACTGTATCCATACACAGCAACCAAGCCATTGCAGACCATTGGATGTTTTACGGCAACTGTTGAAGCTGGTGATAAGTACACCGAAGCATAGACGAGAGGGGAGAACCATTGCTGAGTAGACGCACAGTGCAAGACCTGGCAATACTTCATATTGGAGCTCATGTCAATTCAGTTCAGTCATACAAGGATATGACGCAAGAATTCCCCGCAGTCTTCCAGGGAGTAGGAAAGCTGAAAGGTCAACAACTAAAGCTAGCGGTAGACAAAACGGTCAAACCCAAGGCACAACCAGTGCACAGAACTCCGTTTGGACTTCGTGGGAGAGTCGAAGCCAAAATTAAAGAGTTGATCGCACAAGACATTATTGAACCTGTGGAACATTCGACACAATGGGTTAGCCCAGTAGTGATTGTGCCCAAACCAAATGGCGACATAAGACTGTGTGTTGATATGAGGATGGCCAATGAAGCTATAATTCGAGAACGACACCCTATTATCATTATCATGAAAGGGAAAGTTTGTGACAGTTGGAATGATAAAAGAACATTGGGACAGTGATTTGATCATATATCATAAAGTGCGTGTATGAGTGCTGTATGAAGTACATTTTGTTTAGTTGAGTTATTGTATTACAGTTAGTTACGACACGTTCATGTTACATTGTGTGTAGAAGGAGCTTGAACTTGTTTGTTTGTTTGTTGGACATTGTTTGTTGGTTCCGAGGGATATGGATAAGGTGATGGTGTTTACATTTCAACATTAAGGTGTAAAGTTTATTTCTGGTAAAAGGAGGGATGTCATGATAATGAATATGCATGAGATGTGTTCACCTGACCGGAAGTCAGATGGTATGAGAGAGAGAGAGAGAAGAGCGCGAAATGGAGGAACAATGAAAACTGGAGAATAAAGATACGGAGATGTTTAACTGGTAAAACCTGTGTTATTAGTGTTATTAACTTCACATTTCGGGCAACAAATGTGACAGTTATCATCTGGAAAACCCTAATGGGGCAAGTTTATTTGATGAGACACTGAAGTGGTTGGTTACAAGGAATTAGTTGTGGGTGTTCAGCAAACAACAAATCTCTCTCTGAAAACTGACAAGAACCCTCCTGAGTGGTAACCATTTACTTTTCAAACACCAAAGCCTGGTGAACTTTATGAATGTTAAATTCTGTGCACAGTATAAGAATTACCTGCAACCAGTGATTTTGGAAGAATGAGGTGAGATTGGACTGTGAATCAAAGAACCTTTCTGAACTTATACGCACATTACATACACGTGCGCTTAGAATTAGAAATGGGTTGTTAGGTTAGTTAATAGTAATAAGTTAAAGTGTGGTTCTATTTTTATGTTTAAAGATAATTAAAAGCAACTTTAGTTTAAATAACCATTTGTCTTGGTGAATATCTATTGCTGCTGAGTTTTGGGGTCCTCTGGGCTCATAACATTTGGGGGCTCATCTGTTTTGGATTGAAACATTTGGAGTTTTGGGATCTTAAACTTCAGGAGTTTTTATGATTTATTAGTTAATTAGTTTTTCCAAACAGCAACAATGGATGTTAGTATATTTTTGTTACACCCATCACCTGCGGAATTGCAGAGAAAAAGAAAAGAGGAACTGATGGTTATTGCTAAGGAATTAAAGCTGACTGAAGTCAAGCATTGGATGAGGAAAATACAAATACAGAGGATTATAGTGAAATATACAGGTGAGGGAAAATTTATTGAGAAAGGCAGACAATTTTACAGAGGATAGATCTGTTGAATTACAGTTGGAATTGGAGAAATTGAGGGTGGACGAAGAAAGAGAGAAATTGAAGGTGGAAGAAAAAGAGAGAAAGAGGAGTTTGAATTGTAGAAACAAAAATATGAACCAGAAAAAGCTGAAAAATGGAGGGAAAAGAATGGAAAACAGAGGATACGTGAGAGAGGAAACTGAAAAAAAAAGATGAGGTAGAGGAAACTGAAAAACAGAGAATATATGAGTTAGAAGTAGCTGAAAAATGGAGGGAGGATGATGAAAGAAAAAAAATGATATAGAATGAATTGAAAGATGGTTTGAATTAGAGAAGCTAAAAATTAAGATGGAGGGAGGTAAGAGAATTGAGGCTATAATTCCTGGTTTTTGGCTAGTAGAGAGGCAAATCTGGTTCCTCCTTTTGATGAGGGAGATATAGAAACATATTTTCAGCTTTTTAAAAGGTTGCTGATGAGCTTCTTATGCTCCAAAGTGTATTGAAGGGAAAAGCACAATACTACAGAGCAAGTGGAAAATTATGATACTGTTAAAAAAGCAGTTTTGAAGGCTTATGGGTTAGTTCCAGAAGCATATAGACAAAAATTTAAGAGTTTGTTGAAAATGTGGAACCAATCTTATATAGATTTTGCTCTGGGAAAATCTGTATGTTTTAACCATTGGCACACCTCAAAAGGAATAAATGATTACTTTTGACAGATTAAGAGAATTGCCATTAATTGAAGAAATGAAAAGGTGCATTCCCAATGAGATAAAATGATAACTGGATAAGAAAGACTTGGGGATAATGGCAACAAATGGTTAGGTTAGCAAATGAACATGCCCTGATTCACAAGAAAAAAAACAAATTTCAGTATAGTAAGCCATTTCAGAAGGTTAATGTGCAGCAGAGAGTAAGCCTTTTCAAAAGTTTAATGTGTAGCAGATTAGTAAGTCTGAAATTAAGTCTGGGGAGAATATTAAGAAAAAAGATGAAGTTAAGGTGGGAAAGGACAGAACTTCTGGATTAGTATGTCATTTTTGTAAGAAACCTGGTCATGTGATTGCAAATTGTGCCCCCCCCAACCCCGGGCCTGTCGGCAGAGAGTGAGTAACAGTCTGGGGTTGCGTGTGGTGAATGGTTGGGAAAGTGGCAAGGAAAAGAGCCGAGGAGCAATTTGTGCGCACAAGTGTCTCGTACTCAGCGGGAAGTGTCTTTGAGCTGGGGTATGGACATGGATCTCATGTGGTTATTTGTCACCTATCCACTCCTCACCGTCATCTCTGTCTTGGTCTCTTGGGGACAAAAGCCACCACCGGATAAACTATATATTGCAGATCAAGAGTATTTGGGGAAAATGACCATCCCAAGTAAGGCACCTCCTGGAGATGATCCAAAGCAGCTGGAAAGAATTGGTACAGTGCAAGAGATTGGTTCCCAGATTGGTTCTCTGTCCTCTTGTAAACCAGGATTTGGTGTGGATCAACGACGTGATGATAATCTGGAGACATACTGGCATTCAGATGGATCTCAGCCTCATCTTGTAAACATTCAGTTCAGAAGAAAAACAACTGTGAAACCTTGTGTATTTATACTGACTACAAATCTGATGAAAGCTATACTCCAAGCAAGGTCTCTGTCAGAGTGGGAAACAATTTTCATGATCTTAAAGAAATGCGGCAACTGGAACTGGTGGAGCCCAGCAACTGTATTCATGTTCCGCTCACTGATAATAACAAGAAGCCAATCCATACATTTATGATACAGATTGCTGTGCTAGCCAATCATCATAATAGAAGAGACACACACATGAGGCAAATTAAAGTCTACATGCCAGTGGAAGAAAATTCAATTGGCAAGTTTCCTAGATGTACCACTATAGACTTCATGATGTATTGTTGCATTAGATGACTGAACATTGTCATTTTTGTGTGGACATATTTTGATGGCTATGTTACTTGATCTAAAGCTAACTTTTTATTGAGCTATTAATGGATCCAAAATAAAAATGTATCATCAAAAAAATGTGATTGCAAATTGTTTAGCATTGAAAAAGATGTGAGAAAAGGAGATATTACCAGAAGCGTGTATTCAAACATTTGAATTTAATGAGAACAGATGTTCCATACCTGGTAAGGATGTTGTGGAGGTATTTGAACCTTCTGCGTCAGAGAGCTTGGTTTCAGTAAAGGATGGAAATTCCTCGATTCCAGTTAAAATTTTTAGAGATACAGGGGCTGCCCAGTCACTGTTGTTGGAGAATGTTTTAACTCTTGATTAAAAGACGGACATAAGAGAGACGACTTTGATTAGAGGTGTTGGTGGAGATGTAGAGTCAATATCTCTTCACAAAGGACCAGTTGTAGTAGGAGTTATTTCAGTTACCCATGCAAGGAGTCTCACTAGGGAATAATTTGATGGAAGATAAAGTTGGGTCAGTTTTGAGATTAACAAATAAGCCTAGTAAGGATGAAGTTGTGAGATATATCCTGCATGTGCTGTAACAAGGTCTTTGTCTAAGAAAATGATGAGAGTAGAAGAAAATCCAGTAAATAGAGACTTGCCCAGTACTTCTGCAATAGTCCAGAAGGACCTGGTTAAATTTGAGAGTCAGGTTTTGTTTTCATCAAGGAAAGAGTTAATTGAGCAGCAAAAGACAGATTCTGATCTTGCTGACTTGAGGGAAAAAACTGTGAATGAGGAGGAGATTAAGGATGTGACCTGTGGATATTACTGAAAGGGTGAATTATAAGGAAATAGAGACCTCGTGATATTCCTGCAAATGAAGAGTGGGTGGTGATTCATCAGGTGGTCATTCCTAAAATTTACCAGAATTAAATTTTAAATTTGGCTCATAGTACACCTTTGGGTGGTCATCCTGGTGTAAAGAAAACTATGAATAAAATTTTGAGAATATTTTTCTGGCTTGGTTTGAAGAAGGATGTTGTAAATTGGTGCTAGACATATCACCTTTGTCAGGTTGTGGGGAAACCTAACCAGGGTCCTCCAGTTACTTTACAACCTATTCCTGTTGTTAGGGAAGCTTTCATTAAGGTTATTGTGGATTGTGTAGGTTCCCTGCCTAAAACAAAAGCTGGGAATCAGTACTTGTTAACAATTATAAGTACGACATCCAGATTTCCAGAAGCTATACCATTGAGGAATATTAAAGCAAAAACAGTGGTAAAGGCTTTGGAAATTTTTTTGCAGTTTTTGGGTTACCTGAAGAGATCCAGTGATCAAAAAAGTAACTTCATGTCCAGGTTGTTTCAGCAGTTGATTTATGAGATGGGAATTAAACAGATCACTTCATCTGCATACCATCCTAAAACTCAGGGAACTTTGGAAAGATTTCATTCTACTCTTAAAAATATGATGAGGATTTATAGTCTGCAGAATGGGAACGATTGGGACGAAAGTATTCATTTATTGTTAATTGCAACAAGACAGTCTGTGCAGGATTCTTGAGGTTTCAGCCCTTTTGAAACAGTGTTTGGACATCACGTTAGAGGATCTTTAATGTTGTTAAAAGAACAGTAGGTTAATGAGAATGTACAGTTAGACTTGCTGGATTATGTTTCTAAATTTAAAGATGAGTTACAAAAAATGTGGATTTTGGCTCAAGAGAATTTAGAAATGGCTCAGGGTAAAAAGAAGCATTTATTTGACAGTAAAGCTCAAGTGAGGAATTTTAAGATGGGAGTTAAAGAGTTAATTTTGTTCCCAATGCATGACAATTTTCTTTGTGTGAAATGTTCTGAAATTAAGTCTGGGGAGAATATTAAGAAAAAAGATGAAGTTAAGGTGGGAAAGGACAGAACTTCTGGATTAGTATGTCATTTTTGTAAGAAACCTGGTCATGTGATTGCAAATTGTGCCCCCCCAACCCCGGGCCTGTCGGCGGAGAGTGAGATCAAAATTGAATGACATTAACTTCGTGATGAACACTCCAGGTCATATGAATAAAACTCAGGTTTGTCACCTTATTATGGGAACAGTCTGTATTAGAGGAGTTAGTTGATGACAGGGTTGAGGAATTTATGGATCATAAGATTATGGAAACAAAATCTTGTGAGGTAACTCAACAACTTTAGAAAAACTGAAAGAACAGTTAGGCCATCTTAGAACAGAATTTTTCAACAAGAACAGAATCAGTTGAAGCAGTTGCTTTTGAAATATGCAAATTTGTTTTCTGATGTGCAAAAAGGGACATCAATGATTTATCATGATGTGGATGTGGGAGAAGCAAGTCCCATAAAACAACACCCCTATAGAATAAACATTCAGAAGAGTAAAATCATGGATCAGGAGGTGGAATATATGTTGAAAAATGATATTATTAGATCTTTGAACTCAGATTGGAGTTCTCCTTGTGTCTGGTACCTAAAACAGATGGAACCATTAGATTCTGAACAGATTATAGGAAGGTTAATTCAGTAACTAAAACAGATGCTAATCCTATTCCTAGAATTGATGATTGTATTGATAAAATTGGGAAAGCTACATTTCTTATTAAGGTGGATTTGTGGAAGGGTTATTCTTCTTTGGCTTGGCTTCGCGGACGAAGATTTATGGAGGGGGTAAAAAGTCCACGTCAGCTGCAGGCTCGTTTGTGGCTGACAAGTCCAATGCGGGACAGGCAGACACGATTGCAGCGGTTGCAAGGGAAAATTGGTTGGTTGGGGTTGGGTGTTGGGTTTTTCCTCCTTTGCCTTTTGTCAGTGAGGTGGGCTCTGCGGTCTTCTTCAAAGGAGGTTGCTGCCCGCCAAACTGTGAGGCGCCAAGATGCACGGTTTGAGGCGTTATCAGCCCACTGGCGGTGGTCAATGTGGCAGGCACCAAGAGATTTCTTTAGGCAGTCCTTGTACCTTTTCTTTGGTGCACCTCTGTCACGGTGGCCAGTGGAGAGCTCGCCATATAACACGATCTTGGGAAGGCGATGGTCCTCCATTCTGGAGACGTGACCCATCCAGCGCAGCTGGATCTTCAGCAGTTCTTCAGGGTTATTAACAGAGAGAAGAAGGGTTATTTCTGCATTCATGACACCATCTGGTTTATATGAATATAACATGTTATCTTTTGGCATATAAAATGCTCCTGCAACATTCCAAAGGATGATTAATTCAGTAATCCAATGGTAAACACATACAAATGCTTATATTGATATCTTGGTCACAAAAAGTGACACATGGGAAGAACATCTGAGGGAATTGGACAAATTGTTTGTAAGATTATCCAAAGCAAACTTAACTGTTAATTTAGCTAAAAGTGAATTTAGGCATGTTACTGTGACATACTTAGGTCATGTAGTTGGTCATGCCAAAGTTGCACCTATTCAAGCTAAAGTGTGTGCAATTTCTGAATTTCCTATTCCCAATGGCAAGAAAGCAGTGGATATTATAGGAAATTTGGCAGAAATTTTGCTGAAGTTGCTCTTCCTTTAACCAGTCAGTTGAAGAAGGGGGAGAAATTTGTGTGGACAAAATTTTGTCAGAGAGCTTTAGAAATTTTAAAGGAGATGCTATGCCATTACCCTATTTTAAAATCTCCTGATTTTGACAGACAATTTTCTTTAGCAGTGGATGCCAGTGAGGGGGCAGCCAGTGCAATTTTGTTACAAAAACATGATGAAATTGACCATCTAGTTTCCTACTTTTCAAAAAAATTTGATGTTCAACGAAAGAACTATTCCACTATTGAAAAGGAACTGTTGTCTATAATACTTGCTCTGCAGATTTTTCATGTGTATCTGGGTACCACTCATGAATCAGTTGTGATATTTATTGATCACTGTTCTCTGATATTTTTGAATAAAATGAAAAATAAAAACAGAAAATTGTTAAAATGGAGTTCAATATTAGAGAATATAATCTGGATATTAATCACATCAAGGGTACAAATAAGCTAATAGCGGATTGTTTTGTTAATATGTTAAAATTGAAAATGTAAAAAAATATAAACTCTCAAGATTGGGATACATTATTATAATATGTTATATATTGTGTATTGTTATCTCTGTATTGATTTTAAAGTCAATTTATTTATAACAGCATTTTAACTCGATAGTTAAAATTCCTTTATAAGGGAGAATATTTTGGGTTATATTATTATGGTTATCAATAAATGTGGGGGGGCTGGTAGTCATGGTGGGGAGCTGGCTGATGGAGGACCTCAGTTTTCTTCAGGCTGACTTCCAGGCCAAACATTTTGGCAGTTTCCGCAAAGCAGGACGTCAAGCGCTGAAGAGCTGGCTCTGAATGGGCAACTAAAGCGGCATCATCTGCAAAGAGTAGTTCACGGACAAGTTTCTCTTGTGTCTTGGTGTGAGCTTGCAGGCGCCTCAGATTGAAGAGACTGCCATCCGTGCGGTACCGGATGTAAACAGCGTCTTCATTGTTGGGGTCTTTCATGGCTTGGTTCAGCATCATGCTGAAGAAGATTGAAAAGAGGGTTGGTGCGAGAACACAGCCTTGCTTCACGCCATTGTTAATGGAGAAGGGTTCAGAGAGCTCATTGCTGTATCTGACCCGACCTTGTTGGTTTTCGTGCAGTTGGATAATCATGTTGAGGAACTTTGGGGGACATCCGATGCTCTCTCTCTTGGTGTCTGCCACATTGACCACCGCCAGTGGGCTGATAACGCCTCAAACCGTGCATCTTGGCGCCTCACAGTTTGGCGGGCAGCAGCCTCCTTTGAAGAAGACCGCAGAGCCCACCTCACTGACAAAAGGCAAAGGAGGAAAAACCCAACACCCAACCCCAACCAACCAATTTTCCCTTGCAACCGCTGCAATCGTGTCTGCCTGTCCCGCATCGGACTGGTCAGCCACAAACGAGCCTGCAGCTGACGTGGACTTTCTACCCCCTCCATAAATCTTCGTCCGCGAAGCCAAGCCAAAGAAAAAAAAAATCAATAAATATGTCTTTAAAAGAGATAGATTGTGGGGTTTTTTAGTGTAGGTCACTTCACAAACAGAGTAACACTTCACAAAAGACATCTCATTTAAAATGCAAGAGCTTTGGTGAAGTTAGACATTGAGGCCCCAGTTGATTTTGCAGAGACAATGGAACTGCTTTGGAAAGAACTTCAAAAGTAAGTGCAAATTGGAACAGAGTCCAAGTACTGATAAGATCATTCAAAGATTGGGTTTGAAGTCTCGGGAGAGGTATTTGGTTTTTACTAGCAGAGAAAGAAAAAAACAAACAGGATTCTTCTCTTGGAGAGAGAGAGAGAGAGAGAGAGAGAGAGAGAGAGAGAGAGAGAGAAATCAGTTCAGCAATAGCAGTTGAGGCTGCAACATGGCAAACTGGAAGCTTGTTGAAAACCCCATTTTGAAGATGGGTTGTGAGTTCTGAGTTTAGCCTGTTCAAAACCCTTGTAGTCCTTACAAGAGGAAATGACTGGTTAGAGTGTTATTCCTGAAATAAAGGAAACAAGAGGAACTCTGTGGTGATCTGGAAGAAGAGGTTATCATTTGGAAAACTCATGATGGGGCAAGTTTCTTCGGCAAGACACTGAAGTGACTGATTGGAGGAAATCAGTTTATGTGTGTCCAACAAGCAACAAATATATCTCTCTGAAACAAATAAGAACCTTCCTGAGCAGAAGCCATTTAACTTTAAGCACCAGAGCCTGGTGGAGATTCATAAATGTTGAATTCTGTGCACAGTATAAGAATTGTCTGATATTGATAAACTTGGAGAAGTGAGAAGTGAGATTGGACTGTGAAAGAAAGAACATTTCTGAATATATATATGTGTGCTTAGAATTAGAAGTGGGTTAAGTTAAGGTAAAAGTAATAAGTTAAAGTTTGATCCTGTTTTTATGTTTAAAGGAAATTAAAAGCAACTTTTGATTAAGTAACCATTGTCTTGGTGAATTTCTATTACTGCTGTGATTTGGGGTCCTCTGGACTACTAACAAAAGATAGTTTAAAGCTTAAGTCTATAGTTTAACAATTAGAAATAAAATTAGTGTTTTGAAATTAAACACTGTCTGGTTCATTGCCTATTGCTGCTCATAATGTATTGTTTACTCATTCTTTGTACACTGTACCTCTCACTCCCCATAGTGTAATACAATAAAGTTGGGTTTAAGCTCATTGGTTTTGCTGTGTTCTGCTGTTTTATTACAGACCTTCACAGCTTTCTATGTGCTCGTGTGAGTGTATACACTTCACAGAGAGGGACTTTCAAATATACTCCTGATTCCCTGTACCAATGAGGGTGTGGCTCTCTGGAAGTTAGCACAATGCTTTTACAGTGCCAGTGATCAGAACTGGACAGGGGTTCAAATCTGGCACTGTCTGTAAGGAATTTGTACATTCTCCTCTTGTCTGTGTGGGATTTCTCCGTGGGCTCCGATTTCCTACCACCATTCAGAGGTATAGGTTAATGAGGTATAAATTGGGCAGAATGGATTTGTAGGCTGAAATGGCCTGTTACCATGCTGAATGTCTAAATTTAATTTTTTTTAAAATCGCAGTACTATGGCTCAACTCAAGTGCAGTGCATACCTCCTCCAGTGTTATAGACAATAGCAACTGGGACTTGGACCAAGAGGCAGAGAGAAAGAAATGTGATGTGGATCAATGTTTTAACTTGTTCTGAGATGGCACAGAGTCATTTAAATGAGTGAATGGTAAAGTGTGCACGAATGGGTGGCCGAAGGTCCAATCTTGATTGGCAGATAATGCAACTTGTGAATAAGTTTCAGACAGAGAGTTCATGTGATCCTCTTCAGTCCACAAATGTTCCAGACAGAGAGGCCACGTGTTCCTCCACAATCCATGTAAAATCAACTTCCAGTATGTTTTTGAACAGCAGGAGGAATCCAGAGCCCCTGGGAAAAACCCACACAGACCCAGCAAGTTTTTACAGAACTTCCTATTCCCTACCATTCCTACAAATCTTACAGCTTTCTTACCTGTGGGTACAGGAATTTCAGAATTTATCTGAACTTTAACCTGAGTGGGCTCCAGTTTTCCTTGGCCAACAACATAACCAATATAAATCAGCTGAGCATGACAAAATTCACTCTTAGCTAAATTAGCAATAAGATTGGATTTCAACAGAGATGTATTCTTCCCATGTGTTGCTCCCTGTAACCAAGTCATCAATATAAGCATCTGTATAATCTGTACAGAATGCATCATCCTTTGAAATGTTCCTGGAGCATTCTTCATCTGTTAAAGGAACACACTGGTAACCTTTTAATAAATTCAACTTTGTATGAAATTTAGCTTTTCCAATCTTATCCACCCTAGGGATAGGATAAGCATCTGTCTTTGTCACTGCATTAACTTTTCTATCATCTGTGCAAAATCTAACCATCCCATCTGATTTAAGTACCAAGTCACAAGGTGAACTCCAATCTGAAGTTCCAATAATATAATTCTTTAACATGTATTCAGTTTCTTGATCTACCAATTTATCTTTTCCAACATTCATTCTATATGTATGCTGTTTCATAGGCCTTACATTTCCAACATCAACATCATGAGAAGCAAGTCCTTATATTTTAAAATCATCTGTTTTATTTGTTCCTTTTCCTGGGGTTTCAAATGAGCCAACTTTTCATCTAAATTTTCCAAAATATTCGAATTAGACAAATGAACTGGAATGATATTTTCTTTAAAATGACTCTCACAAGAGTCAGCTTATATTGTTTCATGATCCATAGCCTCCTCAATTTTTTCCACAACCAATACGTCTGGTGAAGGCTGCTTCTGTCTTACATCAACATTCTCAAAATAAGGTTTTAACATGTTAACATGGCAACTCTGTGTTTTACGTCTCCTATCAGGTGTTTTAATCACATCATTAACTTAATTTATCTTAGATTCTATCTCATACAGTCCTGAAAATTTTGCCATAAGATGATAGAATTCACTTTTATCCCCGATTTAAAAATTATCCAATAATACCAAACCTTCATATTACCTTTAGCCTTTTTAAAATTCTCCTCAGGTAATTTACATACTTTCTGTAAACAATCTTTAAACTTTGAAACATAATCCAACAAATCCAACTGCACATCCTCATTAACCCACTGTTCTTTCAACAACATAAAAGGTCCCCTAACTTCATGTCCAAATACCAATTCAAAAAGACTAAAACCTAATGATTCTTGTACTGATTCCCTTGCTGCAAACAAAAGAAAATTAACACCTTCATCCCAGTCTTTCTCATTCTCACAACAATATGTCCTCATCATGTTTTTTTAATCAATATCTGTTTTTTATTGCCTTCAATTATTTATCTGATTCTTTTTTCAAACTACCATTGAATCAGTCTCTCTACCTCTTGAGTATAACCTTGCTTTGGTCTGTAGCGGGCCCCTCAAACCCAGACGCGACCCGCCTCACAAAATGGCCAGTGAATGCGGCGAGGTCCAGTTGGACCTAAAGATGATGGACCATTCTGGGCATCGCAGCCACAAGTGTGGTTTAAACAGGCCGAGGCCAGTTCCACCTTTGACAGATTGCTACCAATGGCCCTACTATTACTATGTAGAGAGTTCGCTTGACCAGGACATGGTAGTGCGGGTCATTGATTTCCTACAGCAGCCTCCAGCGCAAGGCAAATATGGTGCCCTCAAAGAGCTACGAACCTACATGTTTGGGCTATTATGGTGAAAGCATGCTGCCCATCTGCTACACCTGGATAGTTTGGGGAACAGGGCCCCAACTACCCTCATGAGCGAGATTGCCTTGCCTGCTCTTTGAGCAGATCTTCCTGGAGCAGCTACTCGATGATATCCAACTCTTACTCACTGACGAGGACTTTTCAGTGAACTGAGGAAAGTCACAGCTCAGGTGGACATACGCTGGAGAGCAAAGAAAGAAAACAGAACAGATCACCAAGCCCTAAACACAGCCGGCGACAAGGCCACAGCAGACAGAGAGGCAACTGGACCCCCTTACACAGCCATAATGTTATTAACATCAGTGATGGAGTGTGGGGGCCCGTCAATGCTGCTCACCTTGCATATTTCTGGGAAACACCATAGCCAACCATCATTAATGGCTGCAGTGGATGGCAAATGTGACAGTCTCCTCCACATTTGGAACTCTGTCGGGAAGGCGGATCCTAGTGGGCACAGGTGCTGAAGTAAGTGTCCTTCCTCCCATGGCCTATGACACCCAGAATGCCAAGCCGGGCCCGACACTGAGGGCAGAAAACAGCACCTCTATATGAACTTACCCCACACCATCTCCCTATGATTTGCTGGCCACCGATTTAAGTGGATTTTTACTGTCGCAGCAGTGGCACAACTGCTCCTGGGAGCCTATTTCCTGCATGCCCACTGCCTGCTGGTAGACTTGAAAGGACAGTGTTTGGTGCATGCCAGAACTTTTCAGACGATGCCCCTGGGGGAACCCAAACTACTGGTCCCCCACCTTGACTCTGTCACACTGTCCGACGATGCCTACGCATACATCCTACAATCGTGGCATCACAATCACGGGGTAATGTACCACATCCTCACCGAGGGCCCCCTGCTCCATGCCAGGGCTCACTGTCTCTCCCCTGAAAACTTGCCCTCACCAAAGTGGCAGTTGAAGAGCCTCTGGGCCTCCCTGCTGCACATGGTCCTCAAGGCAGCTGAAGGATGGAGTCTGTGTGGTGATTGCCAATACCTCAATGAGGCCACCACACTGGACAGATACCCCATGCCTCATATCCAAGACTTTACCACTAACTTACAAGGGGCACGGGTGTTTTCAATCAGGGGTTATCATCAAATCCCCAAAACTGGCATAATCACCCCATTCAGCCTGTTCAAATTCATGAGGATGCCCTTTTATCAGAAGAACGAAGCTCAGACTTTTCTGCAGCTGATGGACATAGTGGGCCAGGACCTCCCATTCACATTCATCTACCCGAACACTATCCTTATTGCCAGCTGCAACCTTTCAGAGCACACGGCTGAACTCAGACAACTATTCACCTGGCTGCAGGAGTTAGGGCTGACCATCAACCCCACCAAGTCTCAGTTTGGGCAGGACACAATTGACTTCCTGGGGCATCAGATCAAAAAGTACTGGATGAAATCACAGCCCAAGAAGGTGGAGGCTGTTTGGTGATTCACAAAACCTCACACCGTGAAGTGACTGCAGGAGTTAGCCGGTTTGATTCAATTGTACCATCGATTCATACTGGCAGCAGCTTGTTGCACTCATGGTGAGAAAAAATAAAGACATTGCCTGGGATGGGGAGGCCTTGGAGGAATTTCAGAAGGCGAAGAATGGTGTGATGAATGGCACCTTTCTGGTTCACCCCAGGCCGGAGGCGGCAACCACCTTCATTGCTGGAAGGGTCCTCGAACAAATGATTGACGGGCAATGGCAAACCCTGGCCTTTAATACCAGGCACGTCCAGCCACCTGAACATAAATACAGCGCCTTTGACTGGGAGCTATTGGTGCTATACTCGGTGGTCAGACACTTTCAATACTTTCTGGAAGGCAGACATTTCAAAGACTTCGCAGACCACAAACCACTGACTTTCACCTTCCACAAAGTGTCTGACCCGTGATCGACCAGGCAGCAGAGGCACCTTTCCTACATGTCTGAATTTACCACGGACATCTAACATGTTACCGGCAACAGCAACATGGTGGCCAATGCACTATCCTGTCCTGCCATCGAATTCGTCTGCACCTTTTCCCAAGGCATAGACTATTCAGCCCTAGCCTGGGCACAATACGATGACCCTGAGATTCCGGCATACAGGAGAGTGCTTTCCCAGCTGCGGTTGGAGGATGTCGTCATCACCCCTGGCAACCAGACGCTCCTCTGTGATGCCTCCACTGGCAAACCCTGCCCCTTTGTGCCAGCAGCATGGAGATGACAGGTTTGTCACACAGTGTGCACTGTGTTGTGCAACTTGGCACATCCGACCATCAGAACCATGGTAGAGATGATGGCCAGCAGGTTCATCTGGCATGGGCTTCACAAGCAGGTCAGTCAGTAGGGCAAGACCTCCTCGCTCTGCTAGGCATCCAGGGTGCAAATTCACCCAGATTTTTGACCCAGTGCAGTATAGGTTCAGCCACGTCCATGGAGACGGTTTCCTGTGGGGTGAGATACCTCCCAACTATGGTTGACTGTTCCACGAGGTGGCTGGAGACAGTCCCGATGGTCAACACAACCCTAGAGACCTGTACCAAGGCACTAATCAACATCTGGGTGTCCAGGAATACCTCACCTCCTACAGGGGAGCGCAGTTTACCTTAGGGCTTTGGGTGGCACTAGCCAACCTATTTGGAACCCAACTCCACCATACCACAGCAGGCCAACAGACACTTAAAAGCAGGCCTGATGGCCCAGCTCAAGGGGCCCAACTGGGCAGATGAACTGCCTTTGGTCCTTCTGGGTATACGTACCATGCTGAAAGAGGACTTTAATGCCTCTGTAACTGAAATGTAACTGTAACTGAGGTCCTCCATCAGCCAGCTCCCCACCATGACTACCAGCCCCCCCCCACATCTCCATCGGGCACACAGAACTCAAAACGGTCAACCAGTTTACCTATCTCGGCTGCACCATTTCATCAGATGCAAGGATCGACAACGAGATAGACAACAGACTCGCCAAGGCAAATAGCGCCTTTGGAAGACTACACAAAAGAGTCTGGAAAAACAACCAACTGAAAAACCTCACAAAGATAAGCGTATACAGAGCTGTTGTCATACCCACACTCCTGTTTGGCTCCGAATCATGGGCCCTCTACCGGCATCACCTACAGCTCCTAGAACACTTCCACCAGCGTTGTCTCCGCTCCATCCTCAACACTCATTGGAGCGACTTCATCCCTAACATCGAAGTACTCGAGATGGCAGAGGCCAACAACATCGAATCCACGCTGTTGAAGATCCAACTGCGCTGGATAGGTCATGACTCCAGAATGGAGGACCATCACCTTCCCAAGATCGTGTTATATGGTGAGCTCTCCATTGGCCATCGTGTCAGAGGTGCACCAAAGAAGAGATACAAGGACTGCCTAAAGAAATCTCTTGGTGCCTGCCACGTTGACCACTGCCAGTGGGCTGATATCGCCTCAAACCGTGCATCTTGGCGCCTCACAGTTCGGCGGGCAGCAACCTCCTTTGAAGAAGACAGCAGAGCCCACCTCACTGACAAAAGACAAAGGAGGAAAAACCCAACACCCAACCCCAACCAACAAATTGTCCCCTGCAACCACTGCAACGGTGTCTGCCTGTCCCATATCCGACTTGTCAGCCATAAACGAGCCTGCAGCTGACGTGGACATTTACCCCTCCATAAATCTTCGTCCGCGAAGCCAAGCCAAAGAACTGAAATGGTCTACTAAAGCAACTGGGTACTCTATCCCCTCCACAGCCCCCACAGCATGGACAGCCCAAATCTTTCATTCCCAAGGACTTGCACATATGTGAATGTGTTTTTGTGTGAAGGGAAATGCACCGGGCACCCCTTCAACGGCCATATGAGGGGCCGTACAGAGTTGTCAGGCATAATGGGTCAACGTTTATATTGGACATTGCCGGCAAAGATTAAAACTTTCAGTCTCAACTGCCTGAAACACGAAGACGTTAGCAAGCCAGTCGAGATTTAGTCCCCTCAATGCAGAGGTACGCCGCCCAAAGCAGCAATGGGCACACCGATCATCGGTGCTGAAGGGGAGGGGGTCATGTAGCGACCTGTGAACCAAGTCGCAACCCAATTCAAAAAGTGGCTAGTGATCACGGCGATCACCAGATCTTTGACCCAGTAACAAGGCGAGGGGAGAAACAGTTTCAAGGGATTATACATGAGAGTGTCTAAGTGCATCAGGTAACAAGACAAGGAAAGTAACTGATTCAACGTATTATACATGAGTGTAGCCATGTGCATCAGGTAATAAAGTATGGGGAGTTACAGGTTCAAGGGATTATACATTAGTGTGTCCAGGTGCATCAGATAACAAAGTGAAGGGAATAACAGATTCAAGAGATTATACATGAGTGTGGCCAAGTGCATAGGGTAACAAGGCGATGGGATAAAAGATTCAAAGGATTATACATTAGTGTGCCCAAGTGCATCAGGTAACAAAGGAAGGGGAGTCACAGATTCAAGGGATTATACATAAGTGTGTCCACCAGCATCAGTTAACAAGGTGAGTGTCGTAACAGGCTCAAGAGATTATTCATGAGTGTAGCCAAGTGTATAAGGTAACAATGCAAGGGGAGTAATGGATTCAAGGGATTGGAGAGTGTGATTAAGTGCATCAGCTAAAAAGTCGAGCGGAGTAACATATTCAAGGGATTGTACATGATTGCGGCCAAGTCCATCAGGTAGCAAGGCGAGGGGTGTGGGGAGTAAAAGATTCAAGGGATTATATATGCTTGTGACAAATTGCGTCAGGAAACAAAGAGATGGGAGTGACAGATTCAAGGAATTATACATCAGCATGCCCAAGTGCATCAGGTAACAAGGCAAGGGTGTGGAGAGTAACAGATTCCAGCCATTATACATGATTGTGGCCATGTGCATCTGGGAACAAGGCGAAGGTGTGGGAAATAACACATTTAAAGGATTATACATCAGTGTGGCCAAGTGCATAGCGTAACAAGGCGAGGGTACTTTGGCTTGGCTTCGCGGACGAAGATTTATGGAGGGGGTAAATGTCCACGTCAGCTGCAGGGTCGATTGTGGCTGACAAGTGTGATGCGGGACAGGCAGACACGGTTGCAGCGGTTGCAGGGGAAAATTGGTTGGTTGGGGTTGGGTGTTGGGTTTTTCCTCCTTTGTCTTTTGTCAGTGAGGCGGGCTCTGCGGTCTTCTTCGAAGGAGGTTGCTGCCCGCCGAACTGTGAGGCGCCAAGATGCACGGTTTGAGGCGATATCAGCCCACTGGAGGTAGTCAATGTGGCAGGCACCAAGAGATTTCTTTAGGCAGTCCTTGTACCTCTTCTTTGGTGCACCTCTGGCACGGTGGCCAGTGGAGAGCATCTTGGGAAGGCGATGGTCCTCCATCCTGGAGACGTGATCCACCCAGCGCAGCTGGATCTTCAGCAGCGTGGATAGTAACAGATTAAAGGGATTATACAAGAGTGTGGCCAAGTACATGAGGTAACAAGGTGAGTGTAGTAACAGATTCCAGGGATTATACAAGAGTATGGCCTAGTGCATAATATAACAAGGCGAGGGGAATAACAGTTTCAAGGGATTATACATGCGAGTGTCTAAGTGCATCAGATAACAAGGCGAGGTAAGTAACTGATTCAAGGTATTATACATGAGTGTAGGCAAGTGCATAGGGTAACAAGGCGAGGGGAGTAACAGATTCAAGGGATTATACATGCGGGTGAGCAATTGCATCAGGTAACAAGGTGAGGCAAGTAACAGAGTCAAGTGATTTTACATGAATGTGGCCAAGTGGATCAGGTAACAAGATGAGGGGAGTAGCAGATTCAAGGGATTATACATAAGTGGTGACAAGTACGTAAGGGAACAAGGCAAGGGAAGTAACAGGTTCAAGGGATTATACATGAATGTGGCCAAGTACATCAGGTAAAAAATGGAAGAGTAACAGATTCAAGTGATTTTCCATGAATGTGGCCAAGTGCATCAGGTAACAAGTTGAGGGGAGGAAAAGGTTCAAGGGATTATACATGAATGTGGCCAAGTGCATCACGTAACAAGGCAAGGGTGTGGAGAGTAACAGGTTCCAGGCATTATACATGAGTGTGGCCATGTGCATCTGGGAACAAGGCCAAGGTGTGGGAAATAAAACATTCAATGGATTATACATCAGTGTGGCCAAGTGCATTGCATAACAAGGCGAGGGTAGTAACAGATTAAAGGGATTATACAAGAGTGTGGCCAAGTACATGAGGTAACAAGCTGAGTGTACTAACAGATTCCAGGGATTATACAAGAGTATGGCCTAGTGCATCAGGTAACAAGGCGAGGGGAATAACAGTTTCAAGGCATTATACATGCAAGTGTCTAAGTGTATCAGGTAACAAGGCGAGGTAAGTAACTGATTCAAGGTATTATACATGAGTGTAGCCAAGTGCATCAGATAACAAAGTGAAGGGAATAACAGATTCAAGGGATTATACATTAGTGTGTCCAAGTGCATAGGGTAATAAGGCGAGGGGAGTAACAGATTCAAGGGATTATACATGCGGGTGGGCAATTGCATCAGGTAACAAGGTGAGGCAAGTAACAGAGTCAAGTGATTTTACATGAATGTGGCCAAGTGCATCAGGTAACAAGGTGAGGGGAGTAACAGATTCAAGGGATTATACAAGAGTGTGGCCAAGTACATCAGGTAACAAGGTGAGTGGAGTAACAGATTCCAGGGATTATACATGAGACTGTCTAAGTGCATCAGGTAACAAGGCGAGCGAAGTAACAGATTTAAGGTATTATAAATGAGTGTAGCAAGTGCATCAGGTAACAAGGTATGGGGAGTAACAGATTCAAGGGATTATGCATGTGTGTGGCCAGGTGTATCAGGTAACTAAGAGAGGGTGTGGGGAGAAACAGGTTCAAGGGATTATACATGAGTGTGGCCAAGTTCATCATGTAACCACAAGAAGGTGTGGGGGGTAACACATTCCAGGGATTCTACTTATACATGAGTGTGGCCAAGTGCATCAGGTAGAAGGTGAAGATGTGGTGAGTAACAGATTCAAGGGATTAGAAATGGGTATGGCCAAGTGCATCAGGTAAGAATGCTTGAGGAGTAACAGATTCAAGGGATTATACATGGGTGTGACCAAGTGCATCAGCTAACAAGGCGAGGGAAGTAAGAGGCTCAAGGGATTATACATGTGTTTCAACGTGCTTCATGTAACAAGGCAAGGGGAGTGATGGATTCAAGGGATTGGAGAGTGTGACGAAGTGCATCAGCCAAAAAGGCGAGTGGAGTAACAGATTCAAGGGATTGTACAGGATTGCGGCCATGTGCATCAGTTATCGAGGCGAGGGGTATGGGGAGTTACAGATTCAAGGGATTATACATGAATGTGGCCACGTGCATCAGGTAACAAGGCGATGGGAGTGACAGATTCAAGGGATTATACTTGAGTGTGGCCAAGTGCTTCAGGTAACAGGGCAAGGGGAGTAACAGATTCAAGGGATTATGCATGAGTGTGGCCAAGTGCAGCAGGTATCAAGGTGAGGGGTGTAAAAGATTCAAATGATTATACATGAGTGTGGCAAAGAGTGTAATGGAACTAGGTGTGGGAAGTAACAAATGCAAGGGATTGGACATGAGTGTGGCCAAGTAAATTAGTTAACAAAGCAAATGGTGCAACAGATTCAAGGAATTATACATGAGTATGGCTAAGTACCTCAGGTAAGAAGGCAAGTGGTGTTACACATTCAAGGAATTATACTTGAGTATGACCACGTTTATCAGATAACAAGGCGAGGAGAGTAACAGATTTATGGGATTATACATAAGTGTGGCCAAGTGCATCCAGTTTCAAGGCGACGTCAGTAACAGATTCAAGGGATCATACATGAGTGTGGCCAATTACATCAGGTATCAAGGTGAAGGTGTGGTGAGTAACAGATTCAAGGGATTATACATGAGTGTGACCAAGTGCATAAGGTAGCAAGGTGAGGGGAGTAAAAGATTCAAGGGATTATACATGAATGTGGCCACGTGCATCAGGTAACAAGGCGAGGGTGTGGGGAGTATCAGATTCCAGGCATTAAACATGAGTGTGGCCATGTGCATCTGGGAACAAGGCGAAGGTGCGGGAAATAACCAATTCAATGGATTATACATCAGAGTGGCCAAGTGCATCAGGCAACAAGGCAAGGGGTGTTACAGATTAAAGGAATTATACATGAGAGTGGCCAAATGAATCAGGTAACACGGCGAGGTTGTGGGGAGTAACAGATTGAAAGGATTATACAGGAGTATGTCCAATTGCATCACGTAACAAGGCAAGGGTAGTAACAGACTGAAGGAATCAAACATGAGTGTGGCCAAGTGCATCATGTAACAAGGCGATGGGAATAACAGATTCAAGAGATTATACATGAGTGTACCCTTGTGCATCAGGTCACAAGGTGAGGTTCTGGGAGGTAACAGATTCAATGGATTATACATGAGTGTGGCCAAGTGCATAAGTTAACAAGGTGATGGGAGAAACAGATTCAAGGGATTATACATGAGTCTGGCTTAGTACATCAGGTAACAAGGCGAGTGGATGATCAGATTCCAGGGATTATACAAGAGTCTAGCCAAATAAATCAGGTAACACGGCGAGGTTGAGGGGAGTAACAGATTGAAAGGATTATACAAGAGTATGTCCAAGTGCATCAGGTAACCAGGCGAGGGGAGTACCTGATTCAAGGGATTATGCGTAATTGTTGCCATTCATCAGATAACAAGGTGACGGGAGTAACAGATTCAAATGATTGTACATGAGTGTGCCCACGTGATTCAGGTAACAAAGGAAGGGGAGTCAAAGATTCAAGGGATTATACATGCGTGTGTCCAAGTGCATCAGTTAACAAGGCGAAGGTCGTAACAGGCTCATGGGATTATACATGAGTGTAGCCATGTGTATAAGGTATCAAGGCAAGGGGAGTAATGGATTCAAGGGATTGGAGTGTGTGTTTAAGTGCATCAGCTAAAAAGTCGAGCGGAGTAACATATTCAAGGGATTGTACATAATTGTGGCCAAGTGCATCAGGTAGCAAGCAGAGGGGTGTGGAGAGTAACAGATTCAATGGATTATATATGCTTGTGACAAACTGCGTCAGGAAACAAGGCGATGGGAGTAACAGATTCAAAGAATTATAAATCAGTGTGTCCAAGTCCATCAGGTAACAAGACGAGGGGAGTAACAGATTCAAGGGATTATACATAAGTGCAGCCAAAAACGTAAGGGAACTAGGCAAGGGAATTATCAGGTTCAAGGGATTATACATGAATGTGGCCAAGTGCTTCAGGTAACAGGGCAAGGGGAGTAACAGATTCAACGGATTATACATAAGTGTGGCCAAGTGCATCAAGTAACAAGGCAAGAGGTGTTACAGATTAAAGGAATTATACGTGAGAGTCGATAAATGATTCAGGTAGCAAGGCGAGGTTGTGGGGAGTAACAGATTGACGTGATTATACAAGAGTATTTCCAAGTGCATCAGGTAACAAGGCGAGCGAAGTAACAGATTCAATATATTATACATGAGTGTAGAAAGTGCATCAGGTAACAAGGTATGGGGAGTAACAGATTCAACAGATTATGCATGAGTGTGGCCAGGTGCATCAGGTAACAAGGCAAGGGGAGTAACAGATTCCAGGGATTATACAAGAGTGTGGCCAAGTACATCAGGTAACAAGGCGAGCGAAGTAACAGATTTAAGGTATTATAAATGAGTGTAGCAAGTGCATCAGGTAACAAGGTATGGGGAGTAACAGATTCAAGGGATTATGCATGTGTGTGGCCAGGTGCATCAGGTAACTAAGAGAGGGTGTGGGGAGAAACAGATTCAAGGGATTATACATAAGTGTGGCCAAGTGCATCAGGTAACAAGGCGAGGGGAGTAACAGATTCAAGGGATTATACATATGTGTGAATATGTGCATCAGGTAACAAGCTGAGGGGAGGAACGGATTCAAGGGATTATACATGAGTGTGGCTATGTGCATCATGTAACCACAAGATTGTGTTGGGGGTAACACATTCCAGGGATTCTACTTATACATGGGTGTGGCCAAGTGCATCAGGTACAAGGTGAAGGTGTGGTGAATAACAGATTCAAGGGATTAGAAATGGGTATGGCCAAATGCATCAGGTAAGAAGGCTTGAGGAGTAACAGATTCAAGGGATTATACATGTGTGTGTCCAAGTGTATCAGTTAACAAGGCGAGGGAAGTAAGAGGCTCAAGGGATTAAACATGTGTTTCAACGTGCTTCATGTAACAAGGCAAGGGGAGTGATGGATTCAGGGGATTGGAGAGTGTAACAAAGTGCATCAGCCAAAAAGGCGAGCGGAGTAACAGATTCAAGGGATTGTACAGGATTGCGGCCATGTGCATCAGTTATCGAGGCGAGGGGTATGGGGAGTTACAGATTCAAGGGATTATACTTGAGTGTGGCCAAGTGCTTCAGGTAACAGGGCAAGGGGAGTAACAGATTCAAGGGATCATGCATGAGTGTGGCCAAGTGCAGCAGGTATCAAGGTGAGGGGTGTAAAAGATTCAAATGATTATACATGAGTGTGGCAAAGAGTGTAATGGAACGAGGTGTGGGAAGTAACAAATGCAAGGGATTGGACATGAGTGTGGCCAAGTAAATTAGTTAACAAAGCAAGTGGTGTAACAGATTCAAGGAATTATACATGAGTATGGCTAAGTACATCAGGTAAGAAGGCAAGTGGTGTTACACATTCAAGGAATTATACTTGAGTATGACCACGTTTATCAGATAACAAGGCGAGGAGAGTAACAGATTTAATGGATTATACATCAGTGTGGCCAAGTGCATCCAGTTTCAAGGTGACGTCAGTAACAGATTCAAGGGATCATACATGAGTGTGGCCAATTACATCAGGTATCAAGGTGAAGGTGTGGTGAGTAACAGGTTCAAGGGATTATACATGAATGTGGCCAAGTGCATCAGGTACCAAGGCGATGGTGTGTGGAGTATCAGATTCCAGGCATTAAACATGAGTGTGCCCATGTGCATCTGGGAACAAGGCGAAGGTGCGGGAAATAACAGATTCAATGGATTATACATCAGAGTGGCCAAGTGCATCAGGCAACAAGTCAAGGGGTGTTACACATTAAAGGATTTATACATGAGAGTGGCCAAATGAATCAGGTAACACGGCGAGGTTGTGGGGAGTAACAGATTGAAAGGATTATGCAAGAGTATGTCCAAGTGCATCACGTAACAAGGCAAGGGGAGTACCTGATTCAAGGGATTGTACATGATTGTGTCAGAAGTACATGATTCAAGGAATCATACATGAGTGTGGCCAAGTGCATCATGTAACAAGGCGATGGGATTAACAGATTCAAGAGATTATACATGAGTGTATCCTTGTGCATCAGGTCACAAGGTGAGGTTCTGGGAGGTAACAGATTCAATGGATTTTACATGAGTTTGGCCAAGTGCATAAGTGAAGAAGGTGATGGGAGAAACAGATTCAAGGGATTATACATGAGTCTGGCTCAGTACATCAGGTAACAAGGCGAGTGGAGGAACAGATTCAAAGGATTATACAAGAGTCTGGCCAAATAAATCAGGTAACACGGCGAGGTTGAGGGGAGTAACAGAGTATACAAGAGTATACAAGAGTATGTCCAAGTGCATCAGGTAACCAGGCGAGGGGAGTACCTGATTCGAGGGATTGTACATGATTGTAATAATAACAATTACAGCACGGAAACAGGCCATTAGGCCCTTCTAGTCCGCACCGAACCAAACACCCCTTTCTAATCCCACCTCCCTGCACAATGCCCATAACCCTCCATCTTCCTCTCATCCATATACCTGTCCAACCTTTTCTTAAATAATACAATTGACTCCGCCGCCACTATTTCTCCCGGAAGATCATTCCACACAGCTACCACTCTCTGAGTAAAGAAGTTCCCCCTCATGTTACCTCTAAACCTCTGCCCCTTAATTCTTAACTCATGTCCTCTTGTTTTAATCTTTCCTCCTCTTAACGGAAATAGTCTATCCACATCCACTCTGTCTATCCCTTTCATAATCTTAAATACCTCTATCAAATCCCCTCTCAACCTTCTACGCTCCAAAGAATAAAGACCCAATCTGTCCAATCTCTCCCCATACTCCAGATGCTTAAACCCAGGCAACATTCTGGTAAACCTTCTCTGCACTCTCTCCACTCTGTTTATATCCTTCCTATAATTAGGCGACCAGAACTGCACACAGAACTCCAAATTAGGCCGCACCAACGTCTTATACAATCTCAACATCACCCCCCAACTCCTATATTCCATGCAATGATTGATAAAGGCCAGCATACTAAAAGCCTTCTTCACCACCCTATTCACGTGAGTTTCTACCTTCAGGGAACGATGTACCGTCACTCCTAAATCTTTCTGCTCTTCTGTATTCATCAATGCTCTCCCATTTACCACATATGTCCTATTCTGATTCTTCTTACCAAAATGAAGCACCTCACACTTATCAGCATTAAATTCCATCTGCCATTTTTCAGCCCACTTTTCTAAGCAGCCCAAATCCCTCTGCAATCCTAGAAAACCTTCTTCATTATCCACTATTCCACCTATCTTAGTATCGTCTGCATATTTACTAATCCAATTCACCACCCCATCATCTAGATCATTAATGTATATAACGAACAACAATGGGCCCAATACAGATCCTTGAGGCACACCACTGGTCACCGGCCTCCAACCTGACAGACAATTGTCCACTACCACTCTCTGGCCTCTCCCTTTCAGCCAATGTTCAATCCATTTGACTATCTCAAAATTTATACCTAAAGACTGCACCTTCCTAACTAACCTTCCATGTGGTACCTTATCGAAGGCCTTACTGAAGTCCATATAGACAACATCCACTGCGCTACCCTCATCCACATTCCTAGTCACCTCTTCAAAAAATTCAATCAGATTGGTCAAACATGACCTTCCTCCCACAAATCCATGTTGAGTACTCCTGATCAGACCCTGTCTATCCAGATGTTTATAAGTACTATCTCTAAGAATTTTCTCCATTAATTTACCTACCACAGACGTCAAACTTACAGGCCGATAGTTGCCAGGCTTCCTCCTTGAACCCTTTTTAAATAACGGAACCACATGCGCAATGCGCCAATCCTCCGGCACTATCCCCATATCTAATGACATTCGAAAAATTACCGCCAGAGCCTCTGCTATTTCCTCCTTCACTTCTCTCAATGTCCTGGGGAAGATCCCGTCTGGTCCTGGAGACTTATCCACCTTTATATTCTTCAAAAGCCTTAAAACAACACCTTTTGTAATCTCTATATTCCCCATATTTACCCAATTTGCTTTTTTTATCCCACATCTCCCAATATCCTTCTCCTTAGTGAATACCGAAGAAAAGAAACTGTTCAATATCTCCCCCATTTCTCTAGGTTCCACACACAGTTTTCCACTCTGATTTTCTAAGGGACCAATTTTGTCTCTAGCTTTCCTCTTACCATTAACATATTTGTAGAACTCTTTTGGATTTGTTTTCACCCTGCTTGCCATAGTTTTCTCGTACCTTCTTTTAGCTTTCCTAATTCCTCTCTTAAGATTCCTCTTACATTCAATGTATCTTTCAAACATCTCCTTAACTCCATGCTTCTTATATCTAATGTACGCCTCCCTTTTTCTTCGAACCAAGTTTCCAATATTCCTTGAAAACCACGGCTCTCTCAAACCTTTTGCCCCTCCTTTTAACCTAACAGGAACATAAAGCTTTTGCACTCTCAAAATCTGATCTTTAAAAGACTTCCATCTCTCTACTACATCCTGCCCATAAAACAAATTGTCCCAATGCACACCCTGCAAGTCCTTTCGCATCTCCTCAAATCTAGCCTTTCCCCAATCAAAAACCTCAATCCTTGGCCCTGATTTCTCTCTTTCCATAATGACATTGAAGCTGATGTCATTATGATCACTGGACCCGAAGTGCTCGCCAACACTAACCTCCGTCACTTGACCCATCCCATTTGCCAACAGTAGATCTAACACTGCTCCTTCTCTGGTCGGCACCTCTACATATTGTTGTAAAAAACTATCTTGCACACATTTCACAAACTCTAACCCATCCATTCCTTTCACAGAATGTGTTTCCCAATCTATATGTGGAAAATTAAAATCTCCCATAATTACAACCCTGTGCTTATCACAAATATCTACTATCTCCCTACAGATTTGCTCCTCTAGGCCTCGGTCCCCTCCGGGTGGTCTATAATACACCCCTACAAGTGTAACCTCTCCTTTCCTACTCCTCAGTTCCACCCAAATAGCCTCCGTGGATGTGCCCTCTAATCTATCCTTCCTAGGCACCGCTGTAATATTTTCCCTGACAAGCAATGCAACCCCACCTCCTCTTGCCCCTCCGACTCTATCACACCTAAAACAACGAAACCCAGGGATATTCAGTTGCCAATCACATCCCTCCTGCAACCATGTCTCACTAATCGCTACCACATCATACTTCCAAGTATCAATCCACACCTTCAGCTCATCCACCTTTTTTACAATACTCCTGGCATTAAAATATATGAATTTCAGGGATTTCCCATTTTTTAATCCCTGTTTTCCCTCATCTTTAAGAACAACATTATTTACTTTTCCTGACAATTGCCCTTCATCTTCTTCCAGAGCATTTCCCTTCTCTATCACCTGCCCATCCATATTCAAATACTTACTACAAACTTTCATTGTTTTCATTCTAACCTTCTCCTTACTGCTCTGTACTATTTTGTTCCCTCCCCCCAACCATTCTAGTTTAAAGGATCCTGAGTAGCCCTAGCAAATACCTCTGCCAGGATTCTGGTCCCCCTGGGATTTAAGTGTAACCCGTCCTTACTATACAGGTCACATCTCCCCCAAAAAAGGTCCCAGTTATCCAGAAACTTAAAACCCTGCCCCTTACTCCACCCCTTCAGCCACGTGTTAATCCTCCACCTCATCCTATTTCTATTCACACTGTCACGTGGCACAGGGAGTAATCCAGAGATTACCCCCTTTGCGGTCCTTCTTTTTAACTCCCTACCTAACTGCCTGTACTCACTTTTTAGGACCTCTTCTCTAATTCTCCCTATGTCATTGGTACCTACATGTACCACGACCTCTGGCTCCTGTCCCTCCCACTTTAGGATATCTGGGACACGAGCAGCAACATCTCGGACCCTGGCACCAGGGAGGCAAACCACCATCCGGTTCTCCTTGCTGCGTCCGCAGAATCCCCTATCCGTCCTCTTAACTATGGAGTCTCCTACCACAATTGCCCTCCCTTTCCCTCCCTTTCTGAGCTACAGGGGCCGACCTCGTGCCGGAGGCACAGCCACTGTCACTCCCCCCAACCTTGATGTCCCCCTCAACAGTGTGTCAGAAGTACATCAGGTAACCAGGCGAGGTGAGAAACAATTTGAAGGGATTATACATCAGTGTGGCCAAGTGCATCAGGTAACAAGGTGAGGGGAGTAACAGATTCAAGGGATTATACATGAGACTGTCTAAGTGCATCATGTAACAAGGCGAGTGAAGTAACAGATTCAAAGTATTATACATGAGTATAGCAAGTGCATCAGGTAACAAGGCGAGTGGAGTAACAGATTCAAGGGATTGTACATGAGTGTGGCCAAGTGCATAGGGTAACAAGGTGAGTGGTGTAACAGTTTAAAAGGATTATACATGAGTGTGGCCAAGTCCATCAGGTAACAAGGTGAATGGAGTAACAGATTCCAGGGATTATACAAGAGGATGGCCAAGTACATCATGTAACTAGGCGAGGTGTGTAACAGTTTCAAGGGATTACACATGAGAGTGAATAAGTGCATCAGGTAACAAGGCGAGGGAAGTAACTGAATCAAGGGACTATACATGAGTGTAGCCAAGTGCATCAGGTAACAAGGTATGTGGAGTAACAGATTCAAGGGATTATACATAATTGTGGCCAGGTGTATCAGGTAACAATGAGAGGATGTGGGAGAAACAGATTGAAGGGCTTATACAAGAGTATGTCCAAGTGGATCAGGTAACAAGACGAGGGGAATATCAGATTCAAGGGATTATACATGAGTGGAGCCAAGTACGTAAGGGAACAAGGCGAGGGAAATAACGGATTCAAGGGATCAACATGAGTGTGTCCAAGTGCTTTAAGTAACAGGGCGAGGGGAGTAACAGATTCAAGGGATTATACATGAGTGTGGACAAGTTCATCTGGGAACAAGGCGAAGGTGTGGGAAATAACAGTTTCAAGGGATTATACATGAGTGTGGCCAAGTGCATCAGACAACAAGGCAAGGGGTGTTACAAATTAAAGGAATTATACATGAGAGTGGCCAAATTAATCAGGTAACACGGCCAGGGTGTGTGGAGAATCAGATTCCAAGCATTAAACATGAGTTTGGCCATGTGCATCTGGGAACAAGGCGAAGGTGCGGGAAATAACAGATTCAATGGATTATACATCAGAGTGGCCAAGTGCATCAGGCAACAAGTCAAGGGGTGTTACAGATTAAAGGAATTATACATGAGAGTGGCCAAATGAATCAGGTAACACGGTGAGGTTGTGGCGAGTAACAGATTGAAAGGATTATACAAGAGTATGTCCAAGTGCATCACGTAACAAGGCAAGGGTAGTAACAGATTCAAGGAATCATACATGAGTGTGGCCAAGTGCATAGGGTAACAAGGTGAGTGGCGTAACAGTTTAAAAGGATTATACATGAGTGTGGCCAAGTCCATCAGGTAACAAGGTGAATGGAGTAACAGATTCCAGGGATTATACAAGAGGATGGCCAAGTGCATCATGTAACTAGGCGAGGTGTGTAACAATTTCAAGGGATTACACATGAGAGTGAATAAGTGCATCAGGTAACAAGGTGAGGGAAGTAACAGATTCAAGGGATTATACATAATTGTGGCCAGGTGTATCAGGTAACAATGAGAGGATGTGGGAGAAACAGATTGAAGGGATTATACAAGAGTATGTCCAAGTGCATCAGGTAACAAGACGAGGGGAATATCAGATTCAAGAGATTATACATGAGTGGAGCCAAGTACGTAAGGGAACAAGGCGAGGGAAATAACGGATTCAAGGGATCAACATGAGTGTGTCCAAGTGCTTTAAGTAACAGGGCGAGGGGAGTAACAGATTCAAGGGATTATACATGAGTGTGGACAAGTTCATCTGGGAACAAGGCGATGGTGTGGGAAATAACTGTTTCAAGGTATTATACATGAGTGTGGCCAATTGCATCAGACAACAAGGCAAGGGGTGTTACAAATTAAAGGAATTATACATGAGAGTGGCCAAATTAATCAGGTAACACGGCGAGGTTCTGGGGAGTAACAGATAGAAAGGATTATACAAGAGTATGTCCAAGTGCATCAGGTAACCAGGCGAGGGGAGTACCTGATTCAAGGGATTATGCGTAATTGTTGCCGTTCATCAGATAACAAGGTGACGGGAGTAACAGATTCAAATGATTTTACATGAGTGTGCCCAAGTGATTCAGGTAACAAAGGAAGGGGAGTCAAAGATTCCAGGGATTATACATGCGTGTGTCCAAGTGCATTAGTTAACAAGGCGAAGGTCGTAACAGGCTCAAGGGATTATACATGAGTGTAGCCAAGTTTATAAGGTATCAAGGCAAGGGGAGTGATGGATTCAAGGGATTGGAGAGTGTGATTAAGTGCATCAGCTAAAAAGTCGAGCGGAGTAACATATTCAAGGGATTGTACATGATTGTGGCCAAGTGCATCAGGTAGCAAGCAGAGGGGTGTGGAGAGTAACAGATTTAAGGGATTATATATGCTTGTTGCAAACTGCGTCAGGAAACAAGGCGATGGGAGTGACAGATTCAAAGAATTATAAATCAGTGTGTCCAAGTCCATCAGGTAACAAGACGAGGGGAGTAACAGATTCAAGGGATTATACATAAGTGCAGCCAAGAACATAAGGGAACTAGGCAAGGGAATTATCAGGTTCAAGGGATTATACATGAGTGTGGCCAAGTTCATCATGTAACCACAAGAAGGTGTGGGGGGTAACACATTCCAGGGATTCTACTTATACATGAGTGTGGCCAAGTGCATCAGGTAGAAGGTGAAGATGTGGTGAGTAACAGATTCAAGGGATTAGAAATGGGTATGGCCAAGTGCATCAGGTAAGAATGCTAGAGGAGTAACAGATTCAAGGGATTATACATGTGTGTGACCAAGTGCATCAGCTAACAAGGCGAGGGAAGTAAGAGGCTCAAGGGATTATACATGTGTTTCAACGTGCTTCATGTAACAAGGCAAGGGGAGTGATGGATTCAAGGGATTGGAGAGTGTGACGAAGTGCATCAGCCAAAAAGGCGAGCGGAGTAACAGATTCAAGGGATTGTACAGGATTGCGGCCATGTGCATCAGTTATCGAGGCGAGGGGTATGGGGAGTTACAGATTCAAGGGATTATACATGAATGTGGCCACGTGCATCAGGTAACAAGGCGATGGGAGTGACAGATTCAAGGGATTATACTTGAGTGTGGCCAAGTGCTTCAGGTAACAGGGCAAGGGGAGTAACAGATTCAAGGGATTATGCATGAGTGTGGCCAAGTGCAGCAGGTATCAAGGTGAGGGGTGTAAAAGATTCAAATGATTATACATGAGTGTGGCAAAGAGTGTAATGGAACTAGGTGTGGGAAGTAACAAATGCAAGGGATTGTACATGAGTGTGGCCAAGTAAATTAGTTAACAAAGCAAATGGTGCAACAGATTCAAGGAATTATACATGAGTATGGCTAAGTACCTCAGGTAAGAAGGCAAGTGGTGTTACACATTCAAGGAATTATACTTGAGTATGACCACGTTTATAAGGTAACAAGGCGAGGAGAGTAACAGATTTATGGGATTATACATAAGTGTGGCCAAGTGCATCCAGTTTCAAGGCGACAAAGGAAGGGGAGTCAAGGGATCATACATGAGTGTGGCCAATTACATCAGGTATCAAGGTGAAGGTGTGGTGAGTAACAGATTCAAGGGATTATACATGAGTGTGACCAAGTGCATAAGGTAGCAAGGTGAGGGGAGTAAAAGATTCAAGGGATTATACATGAATGTGGCCACGTGCATCAGGTAACAAGGCGAGGGTGTGGGGAGTATCAGATTCCAGGCATTAAACATGAGTGTGGCCATGTGCATCTGGGAACAAGGCGAAGGTGCGGGAAATAACCAATTCAATGGATTATACATCAGAGTGGCCAAGTGCATCAGGCAACAAGGCAAGGGGTGTTACAGATTAAAGGAATTATACATGAGAGTGGCCAAATGAATCAGGTAACACGGCGAGGTTGTGGGGAGTAACAGATTGAAAGGATTATACAGGAGTATGTCCAATTGCATCACGTAACAAGGCAAGGGTAGTAACAGATTGAAGGAATCAAACATGAGTGTGGCCAAGTGCATCATGTAACAAGGCGATGGGAATAACAGATTCAAGAGATTATACATGAGTGTACCCTTGTGCATCAGGTCACAAGGTGAGGTTCTGGGAGGTAACAGATTCAATGGATTATACATGAGTGTGGCCAAGTGCATGTTAACAAGGTGATGGGAGAAACAGATTCAAGGGATTATACATGAGTCTGGCTTAGTACATCAAGTAACAAGGCGAGTGGATGATCAGATTCCAGGGATTATACAAGAGTCTAGCCAAATAAATCAGGTAACACGGCGAGGTTGAGGGGAGTAACAGATTGAAAGGATTATACAAGAGTATGTGCAAGTGCATCAGGTAACCAGGCGAGGGGAGTACCTGATTCAAGGGATTATGCGTAATTGTTGCCATTCATCAGATAACAAGGTGACGGGAGTAATAGATTCAAATGATTGTACATGAGTGTGCCCACGTGATTCAGGTAACAAAGGAAGGGGAGTCAAAGATTCAAGGGATTATACATGCGTGTGTCCAAGTGCATCAGTTAACAAGGCGAAGGTCGTAACAGTCTCATGGGATTATACATGAGTGTAGCCATGTGTATAAGGTATCAAGGCAAGGGGAGTAATGGATTCAAGGGATTGGAGTGTGTGTTTAAGTGCATCAGCTAAAAAGTCGAGCGGAGTAACATATTCAAGGGATTGTACATAATTGTGGCCAAGTGCATCAGGTAGCAAGCAGAGGGGTGTGGAGAGTAACAGATTCAATGGATTATATATGCTTGTGACAAACTGCGTCAGGAAACAAGGCGATGGGAGTAACAGATTCAAAGAATTATAAATCAGTGTGTCCAAGTCCATCAGGTAACAAGACGAGGGGAGTAACAGATTCAAGGGATTATACATAAGTGCAGCCAAAAACGTAAGGGAACTAGGCAAGGGAATTATCAGGTTCAAGGGATTATACATGAATGTGGCCAAGTGCTTCAGGTAACAGGGCAAGGGGAGTAACAGATTCAACGGATTATACATAAGTGTGGCCAAGTGCATCAAGTAACAAGGCAAGAGGTGTTACAGATTAAAGGAATTATACGTGAGAGTCGATAAATGATTCAGGTAGCAAGGCGAGGTTGTGGGGAGTAACAGATTGACGTGATTATACAAGAGTATTTCCAAGTGCATCAGGTAACAAGGCGAGCGAAGTAACAGATTCAATATATTATACATGAGTGTAGAAAGTGCATCAGGTAACAAGGTATGGGGAGTAACAGATTCAACAGATTATGCATGAGTGTGGCCAGGTGCATCAGGTAACAAGGCAAGGGGAGTAACAGATTCCAGGGATTATACAAGAGTGTGGCCAAGTACATCAGGTAACAAGGCGAGCGAAGTAACAGATTTAAGGTATTATAAATGAGTGTAGCAAGTGCATCAGGTAACAAGGTATGGGGAGTAACAGATTCAAGGGATTATGCATGTGTGTGGCCAGGTGCATCAGGTAACTAAGAGAGGGTGTGGGGAGAAACAGATTCAAGGGATTATACATAAGTGTGGCCAAGTGCATCAGGTAACAAGGCGAGGGGAGTAACAGATTCAAGGGATTATACATATGTGTGAATATGTGCATCAGGTAACAAGCTGAGGGGAGGAACGGATTCAAGGGATTATACATGAGTGTGGCTATGTGCATCATGTAACCACAAGATTGTGTTGGGGGTAACACATTCCAGGGATTCTACTTATACAAGGGTGTGGCCAAGTGCATCAGGTACAAGGTGAAGGTGTGGTGAATAACAGATTCAAGGGATTAGAAATGGGTATGGCCAAATGCATCAGGTAAGAAGGCTTGAGGAGTAACAGATTCAAGGGATTATACATGTGTGTGTCCAAGTGTATCAGTTAACAAGGCGAGGGAAGTAAGAGGCTCAAGGGATTAAACATGTGTTTCAACGTGCTTCATGTAACAAGGCAAGGGGAGTGATGGATTCAGGGGATTGGAGAGTGTAACAAAGTGCATCAGCCAAAAAGGCGAGCGGAGTAACAGATTCAAGGGATTGTACAGGATTGCGGCCATGTGCATCAGTTATCGAGGCGAGGGGTATGGGGAGTTACAGATTCAAGGGATTATACTTGAGTGTGGCCAAGTGCTTCAGGTAACAGGGCAAGGGGAGTAACAGATTCAAGGGATCATGCATGAGTGTGGCCAAGTGCAGCAGGTATCAAGGTGAGGGGTGTAAAAGATTCAAATGATTATACATGAGTGTGGCAAAGAGTGTAATGGAACGAGGTGTGGGAAGTAACAAATGCAAGGGATTGGACATGAGTGTGGCCAAGTAAATTAGTTAACAAAGCAAGTGGTGTAACAGATTCAAGGAATTATACATGAGTAAGGCTAAGTACATCAGGTAAGAAGGCAAGTGGTGTTACACATTCAAGGAATTATACTTGAGTATGACCACGTTTATCAGATAACAAGGCGAGGAGAGTAACAGATTTAATGGATTATACATCAGTGTGGCCAAGTGCATCCAGTTTCAAGGCGACGTCAGTAACAGATTCAAGGGATCATACATGAGTGTGGCCAATTACATCAGGTATCAAGGTGAAGGTGTGGTGAGTAACAGGTTCAAGGGATTATACATGAATGTGGCCAAGTGCATCAGGTACCAAGGCGATGGTGTGTGGAGTATCAGATTCCAGGCATTAAACATGAGTGTGCCCATGTGCATCTGGGAACAAGGCGAAGGTGCGGGAAATAACAGATTCAATGGATTATACATCAGAGTGGCCAAGTGCATCAGGCAACAAGTCAAGGGGTGTTACACATTAAAGGATTTATACATGAGAGTGGCCAAATGAATCAGGTAACACGGCGAGGTTGTGGGGAGTAACAGATTGAAAGGATTATGCAAGAGTATGTCCAAGTGCATCACGTAACAAGGCAAGGGGAGTACCTGATTCAAGGGATTGTACATGATTGTGTCAGAAGTACATGATTCAAGGAATCATACATGAGTGTGGCCAAGTGCATCATGTAACAAGGCGATGGGATTAACAGATTCAAGAGATTATACATGAGTGTATCCTTGTGCATCAGGTCACAAGGTGAGGTTCTGGGAGGTAACAGATTCAATGGATTTTACATGAGTTTGGCCAAGTGCATAAGTGAAGAAGGTGATGGGAGAAACAGATTCAAGGGATTATACATGAGTCTGGCTCAGTACATCAGGTAACAAGGCGAGTGGAGGAACAGATTCAAAGGATTATACAAGAGTCTGGCCAAATAAATCAGGTAACACGGCGAGGTTGAGGGGAGTAACACAGTATACAAGAGTATACAAGAGTATGTCCAAGTGCATCAGGTAACCAGGCGAGGGGAGTACCTGATTCGAGGGATTGTACATGATTGTGTCAGAAGTACATCAGGTAACCAGGCGAGGTGAGAAACAATTTGAAGGGATTATACATCAGTGTGGCCAAGTGCATCAGGTAACAAGGTGAGGGGAGTAACAGATTCAAGGGATTATACAAGAGTGTGGCCAAGTGCATCAGGTAGCAAGGTGAGTGGAGTAACAGATTCCAGGGATTATACATGAGACTGTCTAAGTGCATCATGTAACAAGGCGAGTGAAGTAACAGATTCAAAGTATTATACATGAGTATAGCAAGTGCATCAGGTAACAAGGCGAGTGGAGTAGCAGATTCAAGGGATTGTACATGAGTGTGGCCAAGTGCATAGGGTAACAAGGTGAGTGGCGTAACAGTTTAAAAGGATTATACATGAGTGTGGCCAAGTCCATCAGGTAACAAGGTGAATGGAGTAACAGATTCCAGGGATTATACAAGAGGATGGCCAAGTGCATCATGTAACTAGGCGAGGTGTGTAACAGTTTCAAGGGATTACACATGAGAGTGAATAAGTGCATCAGGTAACAAGGCGAGGGAAGTAACTGAATCAAGGGACTATACATGAGTGTAGCCAAGTGCATCAGGTAACAAGGTATGTGGAGTAACAGATTCAAGGGATTATACATAATTGTGGCCAGGTGTATCAGGTAACAATGAGAGGATGTGGGAGAAACAGATTGAAGGGCTTATACAAGAGTATGTCCAAGTGGATCAGGTAACAAGACGAGGGGAATATCAGATTCAAGGGATTATACATGAGTGGAGCCAAGTACGTAAGGGAACAAGGCGAGGGAAATAACGGATTCAAGGGATCAACATGAGTGTGTCCAAGTGCTTTAAGTAACAGGGCGAGGGGAGTAACAGATTCAAGGGATTATACATGAGTGTGGACAAGTTCATCTGGGAACAAGGCGAAGGTGTGGGAAATAACAGTTTCAAGGGATTATACATGAGTGTGGCCAAGTGCATCAGACAACAAGGCAAGGGGTGTTACAAATTAAAGGAATTATACATGAGAGTGGCCAAATTAATCAGGTAACACGGCCAGGGTGTGTGGAGTATCAGATTCCAAGCATTAAACATGAGTTTGGCCATGTGCATCTGGGAACAAGGCGAAGGTGCGGGAAATAACAGATTCAATGGATTATACATCAGAGTGGCCAAGTGCATCAGGCAACAAGTCAAGGGGTGTTACAGATTAAAGGAATTATACATGAGAGTGGCCAAATGAATCAGGTAACACGGTGAGGTTGTGGCGAGTAACAGATTGAAAGGATTATACAAGAGTATGTCCAAGTGCATCACGTAACAAGGCAAGGGTAGTAACAGATTCAAGGAATCATACATGAGTGTGGCCAAGTGCATAGGGTAACAAGGTGAGTGGCGTAACAGTTTAAAAGGATTATACATGAGTGTGGCCAAGTCCATCAGGTAACAAGGTGAATGGAGTAACAGATTCCAGGGATTATACAAGAGGATGGCCAAGTGCATCACGTAACAAGGCAAGGGGAGTACCTGATTCAAGGGATTGTACATGATTGTGTCAGAAGTACATGATTCAAGGAATCATACATGAGTGTGGCCAAGTGCATCATGTAACAAGGCGATGGGATTAACAGATTCAAGAGATTATACATGAGTGTATCCTTGTGCATCAGGTCACAAGGTGAGGTTCTGGGAGGTAACAGATTCAATGGATTTTACATGAGTTTGGCCAAGTGCATAAGTGAAGAAGGTGATGGGAGAAACAGATTCAAGGGATTATACATGAGTCTGGCTCAGTACATCAGGTAACAAGGCGAGTGGAGGAACAGATTCAAAGGATTATACAAGAGTCTGGCCAAATAAATCAGGTAACACGGCGAGGTTGAGGGGAGTAACACAGTATACAAGAGTATACAAGAGTATGTCCAAGTGCATCAGGTAACCAGGCGAGGGGAGTACCTGATTCGAGGGATTGTACATGATTGTGTCAGAAGTACATCAGGTAACCAGGCGAGGTGAGAAACAATTTGAAGGGATTATACATCAGTGTGGCCAAGTGCATCAGGTAACAAGGTGAGGGGAGTAACAGATTCAAGGGATTATACAAGAGTGTGGCCAAGTGCATCAGGTAACAAGGCGAGTGGAGTAACAGATTCAAGGGATTGTACATGAGTGTGGCCAAGTGCATAGGGTAACAAGGTGAGTGGCGTAACAGTTTAAAAGGATTATACATGAGTGTGGCCAAGTCCATCAGGTAACAAGGTGAATGGAGTAACAGATTCCAGGGATTATACAAGAGGATGGCCAAGTGCATCATGTAACTAGGCGAGGTGTGTAACAGTTTCAAGGGATTACACATGAGAGTGAATAAGTGCATCAGGTAACAAGGCGAGGGAAGTAACTGAATCAAGGGACTATACATGAGTGTAGCCAAGTGCATCAGGTAACAAGGTATGTGGAGTAACAGATTCAAGGGATTATACATGATTGTGGCCAGGTGTATCAGGTAACAATGAGAGGATGTGGGAGAAACAGATTGAAGGGCTTATACAAGAGTATGTCCAAGTGGATCAGGTAACAGGACGAGGGGAATATCAGATTCAAGGGATTATACATGAGTGGAGCCAAGTACGTAAGGGAACAAGGCGAGGGAAATAACGGATTCAAGGGATCAACATGAGTGTGTCCAAGTGCTTTAAGTAACAGGGCGAGGGGAGTAACAGATTCAAGGGATTATACATGAGTGTGGACAAGTTCATCTGGGAACAAGGCGAAGGTGTGGGAAATAACAGTTTCAAGGGATTATACATGAGTGTGGCCAAGTGCATCAGACAACAAGGCAAGGGGTGTTACAAATTAAAGGAATTATACATGAGAGTGGCCAAATTAATCAGGTAACACGGCCAGGGTGTGTGGAGTATCAGATTCCAAGCATTAAACATGAGTTTGGCCATGTGCATCTGGGAACAAGGCGAAGGTGCGGGAAATAACAGATTCAATGGATTATACATCAGAGTGGCCAAGTGCATCAGGCAACAAGTCAAGGGGTGTTACAGATTAAAGGAATTATACATGAGAGTGGCCAAATGAATCAGGTAACACGGTGAGGTTGTGGCGAGTAACAGATTGAAAGGATTATACAAGAGTATGTCCAAGTGCATCACGTAACAAGGCAAGGGTAGTAACAGATTCAAGGAATCATACATGAGTGTGGCCAAGTGCATCATGTAACAAGGCGATGGGAATAACAGATTCAAGAGATTATACATGAGTGTATCCTTGTGCATCAGGTCACAAGGTGAGGTTCTGGGAGGTAACAGATTCAATGGATTATACATGAGTGTGGCCAAGTGCATAAGTTAACAAGGTGATGGGAGAAACAGATTCAAGGGATTATACATGAGTCTGGCTAAGTACATCAGGTTACAAGGCGAGTGGAGGAACAGATTCAAAGGATTATACAAGAGTCTGGCCAAATAAATCAGGTAACACGGCGAGGTTGAGGGGAGTAACAGATTGAAAGGATTATACAAGAGTATGTCCAAGTGCATCAGGTAACCAGGCGAGGGGAGTACCTGATTCAAGTGATTGTACATGATTGTGTTAGAAGTACATCAGGTAACCAGGCGAGGGGAGAAACAATTTGAAGGAATTATACATCAGTGTGGCCAAGTGCATCAGGTAACAAGGTAAGGGGAGTAACAGGTTCAAGGGATTATACATGAATGTGGCCAAGTGCTTCAGGTAACAGGGCAAGGGGAGTAACAGATTCAACGGATTATACATAAGTGTGGCCAAGTGCATCAAGTAACAAGGCGAGTGGATTAACAGATTCAAGGGATTGTACATGAGTGTGGCCAAGTGCAAAGGGTAACAAGGTGAGTTGCGTAACAGTTTAAAAGGATTATACAAGAGTATGTCCAAGTGCATCAGGTAACCAGGCGAGGGGAGTACCTGATTCAAGGGATTATGCGTAATTGTTGCCGTTCATCAGATAACAAGATGACGGGAGTAACAGATTCAAATGATTGTACATGAGTGTGCCCAAGTGATTCAGGTAACAATGGAAGGGGAGTCAAAGATTCCAGGGATTATACATGCGTGTATCCAAGTGCATCAGTTAACAAGGCGAAGGTCATAACAGGCTCAAGTGATTATACATGAGTGTAGCCAAGTGTATATGGTATCAAGGCAAGCGGAGTAATGGATTCAAGGGATTGGAGAGTGTGATTAAGTGCATCAGCTAAAAAGTCGAGCGGTGTAACATATTCAAGGGATTGTACATGATTGTGGCCAAGTGCATCAGGTAGCAAGCAGAGGAGTGTGGAGAGTAACAGATTCAAGGGATTATATATTCTTGTGACAAACTGCGTCAGGAAACTAGGCGATGGGAGTGACAGATTCAAAGAATTATAAATCAGTGTGTCAAAGTCCATCAGGTAACAAGACGAGGGGAGTAACAGATTCAAGGGATTATACATAATTGCAGCCAAGAACGTAAGGGAACTAGGCAAGGGAATTAACAGGTTCAAGGGATTATACATGAATGTGGCCAAGTGCTTCAGGTAACAGGGCAAGGGGAGTAACAGATTCAACGGATTATACATAAGTGTGGCCTAGTGCATCAAGTAACAAGGCAAGGGGTTCTACTGATTAAAGGAATTATACGTGAGAGTCGTTAAATGATTCAGGTAGCAAGGCGAGGTTGTGGGGAGTAACAGATTGACGGGATTATACAAGAGTAATTCCAAGTGCATCAGCTAACAAGGCGAGCGAAGTAACAGATTCAAGGTATTATACATGAGTGTAGAAAGTGCATCAGGTAACGAGGCGAGTGGAGTAACAGATTCAAGGGATTGTACATGAGTGTGGCCAAGTGCATAGGGTAACAAGGTGAGTGGCGTAACAGTTTAAAAGGATTATACATGAGTGTGGCCAAGTCCATGAGGTAACAAGGTGAATGGAGTAACAGATTCCAGGGATTATACAAGAGGATGGCCAAGTGCATCATGTAACTAGGCGAGGTGTGTAACAGTTTCAAGGGATTAAACATGAGAGTGAATAAGTGCATCAGGTAACAAGGTGAGGGAAGTAACAGATTCAAGGGATTATACATAATTGTGGCCAGGTGTATCAGGTAACAATGAGAGGATGTGGGAAAAACAGATTGAAGGGATTATACAAGAGTATGTCCAAGTGCATCAGGTAACAAGACGAGGGGAATATCAGATTCAAGAGATTATACATGAGTGGAGCCAAGTACGTAAGGGAACAAGGCGAGGGAAATAACGGATTCAAGGGATCAACATGAGTGTGTCCAAGTGCTTTAAGTAACAGGGCGAGGGGAGTAACAGATTCAAGGGATTATACATGAGTGTGGACAAGTTCATCTGGGAACAAGGCGAAGGTGTGGGAAATAACAGTTTCAAGGTATTATACATGAGTGTGGCCAAGTGTATCAGACAACAAGGCAAGGGGTGTTACAAATTAAAGGAATTATACATGAGAGTGGCCAAATTAATCAGGTAACACGGCGAGGTTGTGGCGAGTAACAGATTGAAAGGATTATACAAGAGTATGTCCAAGTGCATCAGGTAACCAGGTGAGGGGAGTACCTGATTCAAGGGATTATGCGTAATTGTTGCCGTTCATCAGATAACAAGGTGACGGGAGTAACAGATTCAAATGATTGTACATGAGTGTGCCCAAGTGATTCAGGTAACAAAGGAAGGGGAGTCAAAGATTCCAGGGATTATACATGCGTGTATCCAAGTGCATCAGTTAACAAGGCGAAGGTCATAACAGGCTCAAGGGATTATACATGAGTGTAGCCAAGTTTATAAGGTATCAAGGCAAGGGGAGTGATGGATTCAAGGGATTGGAGAGTGTGATTAAGTGCATCAGCTAAAAAGTCGAGCGGAGTAACATATTCAAGGGATTGTACATGATTGTGGCCAAGTGCATCAGGTAGCAAGCAGAGGGGTGTGGAGAGTAACAGATTCAAGGGATTATATATGCTTGTTGCAAACTGCGTCAGGAAACAAGGCGATGGGAGTGACAGATTCAATGAATTATAAATCAGTGTGTCCAAGTCCATCAGGTAACAAGACGAGGGGAGTAACAGATTCAAGGGATTATACATAAGTGCAGCCAAGAACATAAGGGAACTAGGCAAGGGAATTATCAGGTTCAAGGGATTATACATGAATGTGGCCAAGTGCTTCAGGTAACAGGGCAAGGGGAGTAACAGATTCAACGGATTATACATAAGTGTGGCCAAGTGCATCAAGTAACAAGGCAAGGGGTGTTACAGATTAAAGGAATTATACGTGAGAGTCGTTAAATGATTCAGGTAGCAAGACGAGGTTGTTGGGAGTAACAGATTGACGGGATTATACAAGAGTATTTCCAAGTGCATCAGCTAACAAGGCGAGCGAAGTAACAGATTCAAGGTATTATACATGAGTGTAGAAAGTGCATCAGGTAACAAGGTATGGGGAGTAACAGATTCAACAGATTATGCATGAGTGTGGCCAGGTGCATCAGGTAACTAAGAGAGGGTGTGGGGAGAAACAGATTCAAGGAATTATACATAAGTGTGGTCAAGTGCATTTGGTAACAAGGCGAGGGGAGTAAAAGATTCAAGGGATTATTCCTGAATGTGGCCAAGTGCATCAGGTAACAAGGCGAGGGTGTGGGGAGTAACAGATTCCAGGCATTATACATGAGTGTGGCCATGTGCATCTGGGAACAAACCAAGGGGCATTACAGATTAAAGAAATTATACATGAGGGTGGCCAAATGAATCAGGTAACAAGGCAAGGGTGTGGGGTGTAACAGATTGAAAGGATTATACAAGAGTATGTCCAAGTGCATCAGTTAACAAAGCGAGTGGAGTAACAGATTCAAGGAATCATACATGAGTTTGGCCAAGTGCATCATGTAACAAGACGAGGGGAGTAAATGATTCAAAGGATTATATATGATTTTGGCCAAGTACATCAGGTAAAAATGAGGCGAGTAACAGATTCAAGTGATTTTCCATGAATATGGCCATGTGCACCAGGTAACAAGCTGAGGGGAGGAACAGATTCAAGGGATTATACATGAGTGTGGCCAAGTGCATCATGTAACCACGAGAAGGTGTGGGGGGGGGTAACACATTCCAGGGATTCTACTTATACATGAGTGTGGCCACGTGCATCAGGTAACAAGGCGAGGGTGTGAGGAGTAACAGATTCCAGGCATTATACATGAGTGTGACCAAGTGCATAAGGTAGCAAGGTGAGGGGAGTAAAAGATTCAAGGGATTATACATGAATGTGGCCACGTTCATCAGGTAACAAGGCGAGGGTGTGGGGAGTAACAGATTCCAGGCATTATACATGAGTGTGGCCATGTGCATCAGGGAACAAGGCGAAGGTGTGGGAAATAACAGATTCAATGGATTATACATCAGAGTGGCCAAGTGCATCAGGCAACAAGGCAAGGGGTGTAACAGTTTCAAGGAATTATACATGAGAGTGAATAAGTGCATCAGGCAACAAGGTGAGGGGTGATACAGATTAATGGAATTATACATGAGAGTGGCCAAGCCCATCAGGTAACAAGACTAGTTTGTGTGGAGTAACAGATTGAAGGTATCATACAAGATTATGTCCAATTGCTTCATGTAACAAGGCGTGGGGAGCAACAGATTCAAGGATTCATACATCAGTGTGGCCAAGTGTATCATGTAACGAGGCGATGGGAGTAACAGATTCAAGGGATTATACATGAGTGTACCCTTGTGCATCAGGTCACAAGGTGAGGTTCTGGGAGGTAACAGATTCAATGGATTATACATGAGTGTGGCCAAGTGCATAAGTTAACAAGGTGATGGGAGAAACAGATTCAAGGGATTATACATGAGTCTGGCTAAGTACATCAGGTAACAAGGCGAGTGGAGTAACAGATTCCAGGGATTATACAATAGTGTGGCCAAATAAATCAGGTAACACAGCGAGGTTGAGGGGAGTAACAGATTGAAAGGATTATACTAGAGTATGTCCAAGTGCATCAGGTAACCAGGCGAGGGGAGTACCTGATTCAAGGGATTGTACATGATTGTGTCAGAAGTACATCAGGTAACCAGGCGAGGGGAGAAACTGTTTGAAGGGATTATATATCAGTGTGGCCAAGTGCATCAGGTAACAAGGCGAGGGGAGTAACCGATTCAAGGGATTGTATATGATTGTGTCAAAGTGCATCAGGTAACCAGGCGAGGGGAGAAACAGATTCAAGGGATTATACATGAGTGTGGCCAAGTGCATAGGGTAACAAGGTGAGTGGCGTAACAGTTTAAAAGGATTATACATGAGTGTTGCCAAGTCCATCATGTAACAAGGTGAATGGAGTAACAGATTCCAGGGATTATACAAGAGGATGGCCAAGTGCATCATGTAACTAGGCGAGGTGTGTAACAGTTTCAAGGGATTATACATGAGAGTGAATAAGTGCATCAGGCAACAAGGTGAGGGGTGATACAGATTAATGGAATTATACATGAGAGTGGCCAAGCCCATCAGGTAACAAGACTAGTTTGTGTGGAGTAACAGATTGAAGGTATTATACAAGATTATGTCCAATTGCATCATGTAACAAGGCATGGGGAGCAACAGATTCAAGGAATCATACATCAGTGTGGCCAAGTGTATAATGTAACGAGGCGATGGGAGTAACAGATTCAATGGATTATACATGAGTGTGGCAAAGTGCGTCAGGTAACAAGGCGAGGGGACTAACAGATGCAAGGGATTGTACATGATTGTGTCAAAGGGCATCAGGTAACCAGGCGAGGGGAGTGACAGATTCAAGGGAATATACATGAGTGGAGCCAAGTACGTAAGGGAACAAGGCGAGGGGAGTAACAGATTCAAGGGATTATACATGAGTGTGGCCAAGGGTGTCAGGTAATAAGGCGAGGGGAATAACAGATTCAAGGGAGTACACATGAGTGTGGCCAAGTGCAGCAGGTATCAAGGCGAGGTGTGTAACAGATTCAAATGTTTATACATGAGTGTGGCAAAGAGTGTCAGGGACCTAGGTGTGGGAAGTGTGAGAGATGGGAAAATTGATCTAAAATTATGAACATGGAAGAAACTAAAATTCATCATTTAATGGCTGTAACCAGTACAAACAGGATGAGCTTGGGGATTAGGATGCAGGAAAGCAGAGTCAGCACGATTAACATAAGAATCTTCTTTGTGACAAGAGCCACCATAAGCCTAAGAAAAGGAATGGTAAGGTACAATAGAATGTAGGAAGTTGAGGTAGTCTGGATCAGATAAAGGTCTCCTAGCCCTAGATAGAAGTACCAAGTCCTACATATCTAATTAGCTAACCTTACACAGATTTATACATATGAAATTAGCCAACCCTAGATAGGATGAGTCAACTCTGCATACCAAGAGATTGTAGCCCCGAGAATCAGGAAGGTGTGAATAAGGACAATGACATGATGGGACACCCACAGGATACCCCCTGGTCCTCCAAGTGTACTGAAACTGCACATAGGCAGGAAGGATTGCCTATGCCAAACCCATCCAGGGGGCAGAAGAATGTAAGGGGGAGGGCACTCTGATACTGAAATTGACTGTATAAAAGTTGGGTGAGCCCCAGTATGTGTGTGTATTCCCAGGGTAAGGGGAAGCACCCAACTTTGCATTGTTGTAAAATAAATGTTCTTTGTTCTCAATTTTTGTCTCGAGCAATTTCTTTAAAGGTACTTCAATTTCTATCAGAAGTAACAGATTCATGGAATTGTACATGAGTGTGGCCAAGTACATTAGGTAACGAGGCAAGTGGTGTAACACATTCAAGTAATTATACATGAGTATGGCCACGTTTATCAGATAACACGGCGAGGATAGTAACAGATTCAAGGGATTATATATGAGTGTGTTAGAAACAGAATTACCTTTAAAGAAATTGCTCGAGACAAAAATTGAGAACAAAGAACATTTATTATACAACAATGTAAAGTTGGGTGCTTCCCCTTACTCTGGGAATACACACATACACTGGGGCTCACCCCACTTTTATACAGTTTATCTCAGTATAGGAATAAACCCCCCCCTTACATTCTTCTGCCTCCTGCTGGAGAGGTTTGGCATTAGGCAATCCTGCCTGCCTACGTGCTGTTTCTGTACACTTGGAGGACCAGGGGCGTATTCTGTCAGTGTCTTCTCATGTCATTATCCCCATTGTCCTTATTCATAACCTTGCCCTTGTCCCCATTCACACCTTTCCAACTCTCAGAGCTACAGTCCCTTCATATGCAGAGTTCGCTAATCCTGTCTAATGTTTACTAATTAAATATGCATAACTTGATAAATCTGTGTATGGCTTACTAATTATATATGTAGAACTGGCTAATACTGTCTAAGGTTTTCTAATTATTTATGCAAGCCTTGCTAATTCTATCTGGGGCTTGGAGACCCTTATCTCGTTCAGAATAACTCTACTTCTATCATCAATTGTCTGTCCTTATCTCCTTCAGTTAGTGAACTTGCTGATTCTCTAAGAGATTCTTATCTTACTCAAACAATGTCAGCTTCTTGCCTTCTAATATCCATGTCTCATGTTGTTTGTACTGGCATCATTCATTTACTTATGTATCAATTTTATTTTCTTCATTTCTTCATGTTCATATTGCAAAATCAGTTTTTCTCATCTCTCACAAGTGTAAAGGTGTGGTGAGTAACAGATTCAAGGGTCTGGCCAAGTGCATCAGGTAAGAAGGCGAGAAGAGTAACAGATTGAAGGGATTATAAATGAGTGTGGTCAAGTGCATAGGGTAACAAGACTAGGGGAGTAACAGATTCACGAGATTATTCATATGTGTGTGCAAGTGCATCAGGTAACAGGGTGAGGGGACTAACAGATTCAAGGGATTATACATGATTGTGGCCAAGGGTGTCAGGTAACAAAGCGAGGGCATTAACAGATTCAAGAAATTATACATGAGTGTGGCCATGCACCAGTTTACAAGGCGAGGGAACTGTGAGAGATGGGAAAATTGATCTAAAATTATGAACATGGAAGAAACTAAAATTCATCAGTTAATGGCTGTAACCAGTACAAACAGGATAAGCTTGGGGGTTAGGATGCAGGAAAGCAGAGTCAGCACGATTAACATAAGAATCTTCTAGTCTTTGTGACAAGACCATAAGACTAAGAAAAGGAATGGTAAGGTACAATAGAATGTAGGAAGTTGAGGTAGTCTGGATCAGATAAGGGTCTCCTAGCCCTGGACAGAAGTACCAAGTCCTACATATCTAATTAGCTAACCATACACAGATTTATACATATGAAATTAGCCAACCCTAGATAGAATGAGTCAACTCCGCATACCAAGAGATTGTAGCCCCGAGAATCAGGAAGGTGTGAATAAGGACAATGACATGATGGGACACCCACAGGATACCCCTGGTCCTCCAAGTGTACTGAAACTGCACGTAGGCAGGAAGGATTACCTATGCCAAACCCATCCAGGGGGCAGAAGAATGTAAGGGGGAGGGCACTCTGATACTGAAATTGACTGTATAAAAGTTGGGTGAGCCCCAGTATGTGTGTGTATTCCCAGGGTAAGGGGAAGCACCCAACTTTGCATTGTTGTTGTAATAAATGTTCTTTGTTCTCAATTTTTGTCTCAAGCAATTTCTTTAAAGGTACTTTAATTTCTAACAAATGGGGGCTCGTCCGGGATCACACTCCCTCCACTGACAGAGTACCCCGACGACGAGAGTAGGTGCACCCCGGCTGATTCAGCTGGACTCACGGGCGACGGGTGGCTGGTCAGTGGAAGAAGCGAGTGATATCCGAGAAGAGGCATTGAGAACAAACGACGGAAGGAAGTGCACTAGAGCATTGCTACTGGAACTCGGTAAGAGTAATTTTACTTGTTTATAAGTATGGGAATAATGTGAACACCAGATAGCTACGTACAGCCCGCTTGGGTTGATGTTATCTGAGTGGGGCACAGGAAAGACCCGTGGGAAAGACAAACTGACAATGGTCAGGTATTGTTGTATTGAATGGGTTAAATACCCGGTTAAAGGGAGCTCCGTGTACTGGCCAAAGTTCAGATCCGAGGATGAATGGATGTGTCAAGCTTTGAACATCTGGCTCTATCAAAACCAGAGAGCAGGGAATATGCAGCCTGCTGGCTCAAGGGACCCATTGAACAACTGGTTTTGAATGAGAAAGAATTCAGGGATAAGAGAGAGGAGGAACCTTTTGTCCCTGAATCACAGGGTTGGGATGTGTTACATTCCCTCCCTCCACCTTATGTTCCTCCTATGCCGGCTCCTATCTTTCCTTCCCCTCCTATGACCTACCCTTCTGCACCTCCCCCTCCTTCCCCACCACTAGAGAAGAAAGAGGACAACCGGAGTGGTATGGTGACTCGCTCACAAAGCGCTCGATTACCACCTCCGTTGACAGTAGAAGTAGAACATTGTAATTCAGAACAGCGTGAGATCCCTCAGGAAGAAGTGGCAGAACCCTGCGATTCACTTCTCAGGGAACAGGAACACAAATCTAAGAAACCAGAAATTAGCTGGATGCGACCCCTGCGGGAGGTTCCCATGGGAGAAGGTCTGGGGTTCGTAAATGTGCCCCTGACCAGCACTGAAGTACATAATTTCAAGAAAGAATTAATCTCCCTAATAGAAGATCCCCAGGGATGTGCCGAACAGTTAGACCAATTTTTGGGACCAAATGTATATATAATATGGGGGTCTCGACATAGAATCCCCAGCAGGGGAACAATTGGTACTAACAGGTTTTGTTACCAACTCAGCCCCAGACATTAGGAGAAAATTACAAAAGACAGAAAATTGGCATGAGCAGGGAATAACCCAGCTTCTACAGATCACACAAAAAGCATTTGTCCAGACATCTGAGGATAAGCAGAAAGCAAAGGCTAACATTTTGATGCAAGCAGTTAAAGTAATAGTAGATGAGTAACATGGAAAAGGCAGGGACTGTGTGCCAGCTCCTGAATGTTGGGAGAAGCGTCGGGAGTGGGAGAGTAGAGACCAGAGACAATTTCATAAATCACGACTTCCCACTTCAGTCACTGACCAATATTGATTAAAATTCATGCTAAAAATTAAATGTCATAAATGATCGTTTTTCAATACTGTAGAATTAGTGAATTTAACTACCAGTTAATTCCAATTTATGAAATAAATTGTATTCAAATGTGATTTTGCACAGGGAGTACCTGAGAGTTGTGATGTTATAACATTTGCAGGGAGAAATGTTTGCGCAAATAGGGTGAGTTCGACACATCTTATTTTAAGTGTATGTAAGATAAAGAAAGGATCTGATGTGTAAAGTGGCTGGATCAGCCAGTTGAAGGGGGAGTGTGCATGTCCCTTTAAGTGCACTGTGGCACTTGAAATTGAGGCTTCAGGCTCTTGTCTTGCAGTTAGAGGTATTTCTTCTACACATTCAGCAGTCAAGGTCCATGAGTTTAAAGATCACCCACCTCTGGAGAATAAAGATACCTCTGGGGATTCCTATGGGGATTCCTATAAGTTTAATCATTCATTTCTCTGGTGCATTTTCCTCCGGAGTGAAATTAATGCCTCAGCACAATTTCTCTGTATTGCCGCTGTTATTTAATTCATGATAACTTTCCCCATTCTTCAGGTTTATATTTAAATCCGGTAGTGCGGAAGTTACATTGTAAATAATCATGGAGGTAAACCCTGCGCGACTGGATTCAGCTTAATGGAGAAATAAACCTGTGAACTGGTCTATGGTGGTGTGTGAATACTGCAATAGGTGGAATATGATTTAAATTGGTGGCATCGTTCAGAACAATTGGGCGCATAGGAATAATAATAGCATTAATTACTCACAGATCTTGTACCTGATACTATTCACTACGTCCCGGCTTCAGGACTGGGAAATTGGCATGGTACAGAGAAATTGCCATGGTACCAATATTTCTTGATTCACTAATGACTCCACAAGCTCCAGGATTCATGCAGCTAAACTTTAAATGCAATATTATAGAAACTAGCCAGTACTTAAATGATTGTGTGTGCAATCAACATTGGAAAAATATGAAAGGTAATACAGGTGCTCCCCTACATGATTTTACGATGACACAATAGCATGACTGTCATTTACTTTCATATAATGTGTTAAAGGTCATCACAAGCATCATTGATTTTTCCAATAAACTTTGATAATTTCTCTAAGGTGAATTTTTTGTAGCCTCGTTGGTTAATCACATTTTCGGAAAGCTTACAGGGACTGTTGGGAGAGAGCAGGGTAGTGAGATCAGTATGAGGACTGATACAGTGCTGTTAATAATGTTAGACAAGGTACGTCTCCAATTAAGATTTTTTTCAACTTATGCTGGGTCTGCTGGAACGCAACCCTATCGTAAATTGAGGAGCACCTGTGATGTTCTTCTATCTACAGCCAGCTTTAGATAAACTCTTATCATTCTGACAAATCTAGGTCTAAGTCTAATTTTCCTCCAGCCTTTGAGCAAGCGCTTCCACTGCTGCATCTTACTGATCACCTCCTCACCAATGAATCAGAAGACCATGGTGTATGGCACTCACTGCACAAGCAGTCTGAAAATGTATACAAGCCTGTTCAATTTCATTTTACAAAATCAACAATCGGTTCCAGGCTCCCCAATGCTCTCTGTGGAGAGAAAATTGCCAGATTTTTACCCTTTTAATGCCCTTGGTTATGTTTGCCTCTTCTCAAAGATTACATGGCTGCACAGAGGAGCAAGGCTGAAAGTGCCTTGAAGTAATCTGTTGGCTGCACTTGTGACCTTTAGTCAGAAAATGCATGGGCTCTTGTCTCACTTTGGGTAGTGTAGCGGTTAGTTCAACTGTATTACAGTGGCAGTGATGAGTAGATGGATGTGAGGGGGTTGGAGGGTTTGGGCAGGGAGTAGGTAGGTGGAACTAGTTGGAGTTTCATGTAAATCGGTGCGGACTAGAAGGGCCAATATGGCCTGTTTCCGTACTGTTATTGCTATATGGTTATTATATGGAATATGGTTGTGAGCTGTGGCACAAGGCATTTTACTTGAGGCAGAACTAAAGGTTGAATATGTTTCAAGTTCTCTTGCAGAGGCTCTTGTGCTACAATGTCTGTTATGTACTCTAACAAATTGGAGGGTTGTGCCCCATACAGACAAGCAGCTCCAACTGCATTTTAATAAGGTCTAACATATTCAAAACCCATGCAAATATGGTTTGTGTTTCATTTTACAATTTTTACACTAACACAAAGGAAAGTCAGATTGTTATTCATTTTATTAAAATCTAGTGATTGGTTATATGTAAAAGCATGGCAAGAGGATCAACTAAAACCTGCCTGGGATGGTCCCTTCTGTGTACTTTTAATTACAGACACCGCAGTAAGAACAAGAGAGAAAGGCTGGACCCACATTCAAAGAATTAAACCAGCTTCTGAACCACAACATCACGACACACAGATTCAACCCTCAACCTGGCGTGCAGTTCCTCATCCTTCAGACCTGAAACTTACACTGCGCCGTGACAAAGTGCCGTAATGTTACATTTATTGTTGTATTTTTTTAACTGTTTATACATTTATTGGGGTATTGTTTGTTAACTGTTTATGTCACTTCATTACTCGCTATGTTTTAAGTCCTCCTGGAATAGGGGCAGCAGAGGTTACAATTGTGCTCCTTTAGAATGTAGACAGGGCATAGATTTAATGTATAGTCATAGTGGGATATGGGTTAACAAGGGATTCCAATACGGACCAGGGGAACTGAACAGCTTTAGTGGAGTACATCTAATTTGTATCTTAGCCTACACAGGTATTAAAGACAGGAGTTTTAAAGCGATAGCACAAAGGACATGGTGGGACAAAGACAGACAGAATGGTAGTCAGGATTGTACATGTCGCAGAGAGAGAGAGTTAATACATATGCTAATGTTAGCAGACAAGCTGCAACACACAGTTAAATCACAAGAAACAATCCCCCCCCAACTTGGTCTCTTTTCATCACCCCGTGAAGGGGAGCACCAGTTACCAACAACGTGAGCTGCTTGACACTTTAATATCAGGCTCCAGACAGCCTTCGGAGATCGGTGGCCCTAGGGTTCGGGGCTGAAGAGGACATCAGATACTAGCCACAATTCAACGGAACCGCCTGACTACTGCTACTCGTTCGCTGCTGAAGGCAGCGTTTCTCACAGACTGCTACTCGTTCGCTGCTGAAGGCAGCGTTTCTCACAGACTGCTACTCGTTCGCTGCTGAAGGCAGCGTTTCTCACAGACTGCTACTCGTTCGCTGCTGAAGGCAGCGTTTCTCACAGACTGCTACTCGTTCGCTGCTGAAGGCAGCGTTTCTCACAGACTGCTACTTGTTCGCTGCTGAAGGCAGCGTCTCTCACAGACTTCGTCAGGACAATGCTTACAAAAGTCGGGTGGTTAAAAGACACTGCTTCAATGTTTCAACATGAATCTGCCCATGCCCATGTTCAGACGTGGCAACTTCGGACTGATGTGGGATGGACTAGACTCTTTACTGAGAACTGGAGCCTGATACTCGCAACCCTAATAAGCAGCTGGACTCGCTACTCTGACCTTTATGGTGCTCCCCTACCTAAAGACTTTTACAATTCGGTTATTGACCAGCTGGGTAAAACAACACCTTACACTTGAAAGATCAGTATTACTGATCTAAAAGAAAAGTGAGGAAGGGGGGGGGGGGGGGAGATCAGTCACACTGACACTAGTAACCAAAAATCAGTAACACTGATCATGGTGAAAGATCAGTATTACTGATCTAAAAGAAAAGTGAGGATTGTGAGAGATGGGAAAATTGATCTAAAATTATGAACATGGAAGAAACTAAAATTCATCAGTTAATGACTGTAACCAGTACAAACAGGATAAGCTTGGGGGTTAGGATGCAGGAAAGCAGAGTCAGCACGATTAACATAAGAATCTTCTAGTCTTTGTGACAAGACCATAAGACTAAGAAAAGGAATGGTAAGGTACAATAGAATGTAGGAAGTTGAGGTAGTCTGGATCAGATAAAGGTCTCCTAGCCCTAGATAGAAGTACCAAGTCCTACATATCTAATTAGCTAACCTTACACAGATTTATACATATGAAATTAGCCAACCCTAGATAGGATGAGTCAACTCTGCATACCAAGAGATTGTAGCCCCGAGAATCAGGAAGGTGTGAATAAGGACAATGACATGATGGGACACCCACAGGATACCCCCTGGTCCTCCAAGTGTACTGAAACTGCACGTAGGCAGGAAGGATTACCTATGCCAAACCCATCCAGGGGGCAGAAGAATGTAAGGGGGAGGACACTCTGATACTGAAATTGACTGTATAAAAGTTGGGTGAGCCCCAGTATGTGTGTGTATTCCCAGGGTAAGGGGAAGCACCCAACTTTGCATTGTTGTTGTAATAAATGTTCTTCGTTCTCAATTTTTGTCTCGAGCAATTTCTTTAAAGGTACTTTAATTTCTAACAGAACTAATAGATTCAAATGACTATAGATGAGTGTGGCCAAGTGCATCATGTAACAAGTCAAGGGCTGTCAGGAGTAACAGATTCAAGGGATTATACATGAGAGTGGCAAGTGCATCAGGAAAAAAGGCAATGGGAGTGACATATTGGAGGGTTTATACATCACTGTGGCCAAAGTGCATCAGGTAACAAGATGAGGGGAGTAACAGATTCAAGGGATTATACAAGAGTGTGGCCAAGTACATCAGGTAACAAGGTGAGTGAAATAACAGATTCCAGGGATTATACAAGAGTATGGTCAAGTGCATCATGTAACAAGGCGAGGGGAATAACAGTTTCAAGGGATTACACGTGAGAGTGTCTAAGTGCATCAGGCGAGGAAATTAACTGATTCAACGGATTATACGTGAGTGTGGCCAAGTGCATAGGGTAACAAGGCAAGGTGCGTTCCCGATTCAAGGGATTATACATGTGTGTGAGAAAGTGCATGAGGTTACAAGGTGATGGGATAAACAGATTCAATGGATTATACATGAATGTGGACAAATGCTTCAGGTAACAAGATGAGGTAAGTAACAGATACAAGGGATTATACATGAGTGTGGCCAAATTCATCTGGGAACAAGGCGAAAGGTCATGCAGATTAAAAGAATTATATATGAGAGTGGCCAAGTGCATCTGGCAACAAGGCGAGGGGTGATACATATTAAAGGAATTATACATGAGAGTGGCTAAGTGCATCAGCTAACAAGACTAGGTTGTGTGGAGTAACAGATTGAAGGTATTATACAAGACTATGTACAAGTGCATCAGGTAACAAGGCATGGGGAGTAACAGGTTCAAGGAATCATACATGAGTGTGGCCAAGTGCATCATGTAACAAGGAGATGGGAGTAACAGATTCAAGGGATTATACATGAGTGTACCCTTGTGCATCAGGTAACAAGGTGAGTGGAGTAACAAATTCCAGGGATTATACAAGAGTATGGCTAAATGCATCATGTAACAAGCTGAGGGGAGTAACAGTTTCAAGGGATATTACATTAGAGTGACTAAGTGCATCAGGTAACAAGTCGAGGGAAGTAACTGATTCAAGGGATTATACATGAGTGTAACCAAGTGCATCAGGTAACAAGGTATGGGGAGTAACAGATTCAAGGGATTATACATGAGTGTGTCCAAGTGCATCAGATAACAATGTGAGGGGAGTAACAGATTCAAGGGATTATACATGAGTGTGGCCAAGTGCATCAGGTAACAAGGAGAGGGTGTGGGAGAAACAGATTCAAGGGATTATACAAGAGTATGTCCAAGTGCATCAGGTAACAAGACGAGGGGAGTAACAGATTCAAGGGGTTATACATGAGTGTGGCCAAGGGTGTCAGGTAACAAGTCGAGGGGAATAACATATTCAAGGGAGTACACATGAGTGTGGCCACATGCAGCAGGTATCAAGGCGAGGGGTGTAACAGATTCAATGGATTCTACATGAGAGTGGCTAAGTGCATCAGGTAACAAGGCGAGGGGCGTAACAGATTCAAAGGATTATACATGAGTGTGGCCAAGTCCATCAGGTAACAAGGTGAGTGGAGTAACAGATTCCAGAGATTATATAAGAGTATGGCCAATTGCATCATGTAACAAGGTGAGGGAAGTAACTGATTCAAGGGATTATACATGAGTGTGGCCAAGTGCATAGGGTAACAACCGATTCAAGGGATTATACATGTGTGTGAGAAAGTGCATGAGGTAACAAGGCGAGGGGATAAACCGATTCAAGGGATTATACATGAATGTGGACAAATGCATCAGGTAACAAGGCGAGGTTAGTAACAGATACAAGGGATAATATATGAGTGTGGCCAAGTGCATCTGGGAACAAGGCAAGGGGCTTAACAGATTCAAAGGATTATACATGAGTGTGGCCAAGTCCATCAGGTAACAAGGTGAGTGGAGTAACAGATTCCAGAGATTATATAAGAGTATGGCCAATTGCATCATGTAACAAGGCGAGGGAAGTAACTGATTCAAGGGATTATACATGACTGTTGCCAAGTGCATCAGGTAACAAGGTATGGGGAGTAACAGATTCAAGGGATTATACATGAGTGTGTCCAAGTGCATCAGATAACAATGCGAGGCGAGTAACAGATGAAGAGATTAGACATGAGTGTGGCCAAGGGTGTCAGGTAACAAGTCGAGGGGAATAACACATTCAAGGGAGTACACATGAGTGTGGCCAAGTGCTGCCGGTATCAGGGCGAGGGGTGTAACAAATTCAAATGATTATACATGAGTGTGGCAAAGTAGATTAGGTAATGAGGCAAGTGGTGTAACACATTCAAGGAATTATACATGAGTATGGCTAAGTACATCAGGTAAGAAGGCAAGTGGTGTAATACATTGAAGGAATTATACATGAGTATAGCCACGTTTATCAGATTACAAGGTGAGGGGAGTAACAGATTCAAGGGATTATTTAATAAGGTTGGACTCTGGGTCGGAGGAGGCAGTGAGTCAGCACCTGGATTCGTGTGAGAGGAGGAGGAGCCAGGAGACAGCATCAGAGATGTGAGTAGCATAAATAGCTGGACTTACCGGGGCTCGGTCTCGGGGTCGGAGGAGGCAGTGAGTCAGCGCCTGGTGTCGTGTGAGAGGAGTTCATTGGGGTTAATTGGTAAGCGCTAATAGAAGGAGTAGAAAGGGAGGGAGCAGCCAGCAAGGAGCGGTGCAGTGAGTGAGTGACCCAGTGAAGGAGTGGGGACTTGGGACTTTGGCTTGAGTGACTTCGGTGAGCAGGAACTCCTTGTGTTGAAAGGTATCTTTGAAACAACATATTTATAGTAAGAAAGGAGGAAATGGAGACAGTTGTAGTTAAGTGCTCCAGTTGTGGGATGTGGGAAATCAGAGACAGCACAGCTGTCTCTGACGACTACACCTGCAAAAGGTGCATCCAATTGCATATAATGAGTGACCGTGTTAGGGAGCTTGAGCTGCAATTGGATGAACTGAGGATCATAAGGGAAGCAGAAGCAGTGATAGAGAAGAGTTACAGGGAAGACAGTCACCCCTAGAAGGCAGGAGTCAGGGAATTGGGTGACTGTGAGGAAAGGAGGGAGAGGGCCTGTGCAGAGTACCCCTGTGCAAGTGCCACTCAGCAACATGTATTCGGCATTGGATACTGCTGGGGGGAACAGCCTACCAGGGACGAGTCGTGGGGGTCAGGTCTCTGGCACAGGGGCTGCCCCTGAGGTTCAGAAGGGAATGAGGGATAAGAACAGGACACTTGTAGTTGGGGACTCATTAGTCAGAGGGACAGATAGAAGGTTTGTGGGACGAGATCGGGGATCCAGGTTGGTCTGTTGCCTCCCTGGTGCCAGGGTCAGGGATATATCTGATCTAGTTCATAACATTCTGCAAGGGGAAAGAGAACAGCCTGAAGTCGTGGTCCATGTGGAGACCAATGACTTAGTTAGAAGTGGGGATGAGGTCCTGAAACAGGATTATGTAGAATTAGGTAGGAAGTTAAAAAACAGGACCTCCAAGGTAGTAATCTCTGGATTGCTGCCCGTGCCACGTGCTAGTGAGGGTAGAAATTGGAGGATATGGAGGATGAATGTGTGGCTAAAGAGATGGTGCAGGGGACAAGGGATAAGATTTCTGGATCATTGGAATCTCTTCTGGGGAAGGTCGGACCTGTACAAAAGGGACGTACTCCACTTGAACTGGAGGGGGATCAATGTGCTGGCAAGCAGATTTGCTACAGCTGTGGGGGAAGGTCTAAACTAGTTTGGCAGGGGGGTGGGGAACAGAGTGTAAGTGCAGTGTCAAGGGAGCATGGCCACCTAGATAAGAATAATAACGATAACAAAGGTAGGATGAAGATTAGGGTAAAAGGTAGAAAAGAGAATATAGGTGAGGGTCATTCTCTGAAATGCATATATTTTAATGCAAGAAGCATAGTGAACAAGGTAGATGAGCTTAGGGCATGGACAGATACTTGGGGTCATGATATTGTGGCAATTAATGAGACCTGGCTACAGAAGGGGCAGGATTGGCAACTTAATATTCCAGGATACATTTATTTTAGATGTGATAGATCAGGGGGTAAAAAAGGGGGAGGAGTTGCTCTGCTTGTTAAGGAGACATTACTGCCGTGAGGTGGCAGGATGGTCTGGAGGGATCGTCCAGTGAGGCTGTTTGGGTGGAATTCAGGGGTGAAGGAGGCATGAGGGTGCTAATAGGGGTGTATTACAGACCACCAAATGGGTCAAGAAAATTAGAGGAACAAGATGTAGGGAGATAACGTATATGTGTGAGAATCATAAGGTAGTGATCATGGGAGATTTTAACTTCCCTCACATTGATTGGGATACCCATATAGTTAGAGGGCTGGATGGGCTAGAGTTCGTTAAATGTGTTCAAGATTGTTTTCTAAATCAATTAGTAGAAGAACCGACTCGGGATGGTGTAATACTAGATCTCGTGTTAGGGAATGAGCTAGGTCAGGTATCGGACATTAATGTTGGAGAACAAATTGGGTCTAGTGATCTGTTAGTTTTCGGGTAGATTTAGGGAAGAGCATGGAGGGGCCAAAGTTGAGGTTCTGGATTGGAGAAGAGCAAATTTCGAAGGAATAAGAAGGGATTTGGGGAGTATTGAGTGGCACAGGATATTTTCAGGTAAGGATGTAAATGAAAAATGGAGGATATTCAAAAAAGAAATTTTGAGGGTACAGGGTAGATATGACCCAGTGAGGATCAAAGGAAAGGCTGGAAGTCATAGGGAGGCTTGGTTTTCGAAGAATATTGGAAATTTGGTTAGCAGAAAAAGGGACATGTACAAGAGGTATAAAGAGCAGGGAGCTGAGAGTTTGAAGGAGGTCTACAAGGAGTGTACAAGGAATCTTAAGAAAGAAATTAGAAAGGCCAAAAAAAGGCACGGAGGCTTTGGCAGACAGAGTAAAAATAAATCCAAAGGGTTTCTATAGGTACATTAAAAGTAAAAAATTAATGAGGGATAAAATTGGACCCCTTGTAGATAGCAAAGGTAGGCTGAGTGAGAAGTCAGAGGAAATGGGGGAAATTTTGAATGATTTCTTTGCCTCGGTATTCACTAGGGAAAAATGTATTGAACCAGTTGAAGTAAAGAAAAATAGTGGGGTGGTCATGAAGCATATAAGGATAACCGAGGAGGTAGTGATGGCTGTGTTGAAAAAGATAAAGGTGGATAAATCTCCGGAACCGGACAAAATATTCCCAAGGACACTCAGGAAGGCTTGTGAACAGATAGTGGGGCCATTAACAGAGATATTTAGGATGTCACTGGTTACGGGGGTAGTGCCAAGGGATTGGAGGGTGGCGCATGTGGTTCCGCTGTTTAAGAAAGTGTCCAAATGTAAACCTGGGAATTATAGGCCCATGAGTCTGACGTCTGTGGTGAGTAAGTTCATGGAAAGTGTTCTGAGGGATGGTATTTACAAATATTTGAAGGTACAGGGATTGATAGGGAGTAATTAGCATGGTTTTGTCAGGGGTAGATCATGCTTGACAAACCTGATTGAGTTTTTCGAGGGGGTTACAAAAAAGGTTGATGAAGGGAAAGCTGTGGATGTTGTCTATTTAGACAACATGTTGTCTTTTGACAAAGGTCCCGACAGGAAGTTAGGAAAAGAGGTGGAGGCATTAGGTATAAATAAGGAGGTAGTGAAATGGATTCAACAATGGTTGGATTGGAGGTGTCAGAAAGTAGTGGTAGAAAATTGTTTGTCCAATTGGAGGCCGGTGACTAGTGGAGTTCCTCAGGGATCAGTCCTGGGTCCACTATTGTTTGTTATATATATTAACGATCTGGAAGAAGGGGTGGAGAATTGGATAAGCAAGTTTGCGGATGATATATCGAATAGTGGTGTTGTGGACAGTGAGGAAGATTACCGTAGATTAAAAGGTAATTTAGGAAGGCTGGAGGTGTGGGCTGAGAAATGGCTGATGGAATTTAATACAGATAAGTGTGAGGTGTTACATTTTGGAAAGGCAAATCTAAATAGGTCATATGCATTAAATTGTAGGCTATTGAGATGTGCAGAGCAACAAAGGCATTTAGAAGTGATGGTAAATAGTACCCTCAAGGCTGATACTCGGTAGATGGTGTGGTGAAGTAGGCATTTGGAATGTTGGCCTTCATAAATCGGAGTATTGAATTCAAGAGTAGGGAGGTTATGATGAAATTGTACAAGGCATTGGTGAGGCCAAATTTGGAGTACTGTGTACAGTTTTGGTCACCAAATTATAGGAATGATATAAACAAAATAGAGAGAGTGCAGAGAAGGTTCATGAGAATGTTGACAGGATTTCAAGGTTTGAGTTACAGGGAAAGGTTGTGCAGACACGGGCTTTTTTCTCTGGAACGTAGAAGATTGAGGGGAGACTTGATTGAGGTGTTTAAGATTTTAAAAGGGACAGACAGAGTAAATATGGATAGGCTTTTTCAATTAAGAGTGGGGGAGATTCAAACTAGAGGGCATGGTTTAAGATTGAAGGGGGAAAATTATAAGGGGAACATGAGGGGAAATTTCTTTACGCAAAGGGTGGTGGGGATGTGGAATGAGCTTCCAGCAGACGTGGTCGAGGTGGGATCATTGGTTACATTTAAGGATAGACTAGATAGTTACATGGAGAGGAGAGGACTGGAGGGGTATGGACTGGGTGCTGGTCAGTGGGACTAGGAGGGTGGGAATTTGTTACGGCATGGACTAGTAAGGCCGAACTGGCCTGTTCTGTGCTGTAAGTGGTTATATGGTTATATCGTTATATGGTTACATCAGTGTGGCCAAGTGCATCCGGTTACAAGGCGAGGTGAGTAACAGATTCAAGGGATCATATATGTGTGTGGCCAATTACATCAGGTATCAAGGTGAAGGTGTGGTGAGTAACAGATTCAAGGGATTATACATGAGTGTGGCCAAGTGCATAGGGTAACAACCGATTCAAGGGATTATACATGTGTGTGAGAAAGTGCATGAGGTAACAAGGCGAGGGGATAAACCGATTCAAGGGATTATACGTGAATGTGGACAAATGCATCAGGTAACAAGGCGAGGTGAGTAACAGATACAAGGGATAATATATGAGTGTGGCCAAGTGCATCTGGGAACAAGGCGAAGGTGTGGGAAATAACAGATTCAAGGGATTATACATGAGTGTGGTCAAGTGCATCAGATAACCAGGCGAGGGGAGTACCTGATTCAAGGGATTATGCGTGATTGTTGCCAAGTTCATCAGATAACAAGGTGACGGTAGTAACAGATTCAAGTGATTATACATGAGTGTGCCCAAATGCATCAGGTAATAAAGGAAGGGGAGCAACAGATTCAAGAGATTATACATACATGAGGCCAAGTGCATCAGGTATCACGGCGATGGTGTGGGGAGTAACAGATTCAAGGGATTATACATGAGTGTGTCCAAGTGCATCAGTTAACAAGGCGAGGGTCGTAACAGGCTCAAGGGATTATACATGAGTGTAGCCAAGTGTATAAGGTAACATGATATGGGGAGTAACAGATTCAAGGGATTATACAAGATTGTGTCCAAGTGCATCAGATAACAAGGCGAGGTGGAGTAACAGATTCAAGGGATTATACATGAGTGTGGCCAAGTGCATCAGGTAACAGGGTGAGGGGAGTAACAGGCTCAAGGGATTATACATGAGTGTGACAAAGTGCATCAGGTAACAAGGCAAGGGGAGTAATGGATTCAAGGGATTGGAGAGTGTGACTAAGTGCATCAGCTAAAAAGGCGAGTGGAGTAACAAATACTTTTTTTTTTAAACTTTATTTAAAATTTTATGACATGAATAAAATAAAAATTACATTTAAAGAAATAATAAAAAATAAGATAATAAAAATTAGAATACTACATCATTAAACTACACAAATTAACCCCCCCAATAATTATAACACAATATTAATAATCTAATTTAAAATTAGTCCAACCCTCCCCCCAAAATAAAGAGTGAAGAATTAATTAACAATGTTGTAAATAAAATAGAAAAAACCCCACACAAAAAAAGGATAAAACTTAACAACAAAAAAAATTACTAAGAACAAAAAAAATATCAATACTAAAATAATACCCTTAAACATATATTTAAATCAAACATAATACATGTATTTAACAAATGAAATCCACTTTAAAACTAAGTTCAAATATTAAAATCATATATTAACCACATATCTGTTATACAAAAAAATCATAATTAATAATACATAAATACAGAATTTCCATTAATACCAATTTTCCTTTATAATTCATCGAGAGAACAAAAACATCCCTTAGAAATACAATCAGATAAACTTTTTATTCCCTTCCCCTCCCCTTATATTAAAAAAAAGAAAAAAAAAGAAAAAATAGTTCAAACTCTTATAAAATTCTCCATATTCTTCATTTATAACATCTTCAAAATTCTCTATCGAAATTAACTTAATTTTATTAAACTCTTCTCCCTCAATGTATTTGTACTTAATTTTCTTCTTTTTCTTCTTATCACCTTTCCCCTCATCTTCCTCTTCATCTAATTCAACATCCTCAATTTTTGACTTATTATCTTCTGTGACATCATCCTCTTAAAAAAGAAAGAAAAAAGAGAAAAAAAAACCCAAAAAAAGAGAAAAAAAGGAGAGAAAAAAAACCTCCTAATTCCCTCTCAATTACAATCAGAAAACAAAAAGAGTTTAAAAAAATTATTTATTTTTAAAAAAATAATAAAAAAAAGACCTTTACTTCTTAACCCAAAAATTAAAAAGAAAAAAAAACAGGTCGGAGGTCACAACTACCTCCTCCTGTTTAAACCGCCCAAAGCGGTAACTCCCCCAAAATATTGGGTGTGAGATAACTCACAGGTAGCTGATGACTTCTGGAAACTAGTGCCCACCCAGTTCCCTCTCCCAACTCCCATTTCATTAAACTATCATCATTATTTAAACTATTTAAACTCTTCTCAAAAAAAAAAGATAAAAGATTAATTTTTTTAAATCAAAGTTACCACTTCGGTCACCATTGCTTCCATTTCTTTTAAAAATCTGGATCCCACCTTACATCTCTACTCTCTTTGGAGACCTTAAAGGACTACATCATTCCTGAAACTGCATGATTGGTAGAGACTGAGCAAAGTCCATAACCTCTTTAGGATTGTCAAAGAACTTTGGCTAATTTCCATCCTAAAAAATCTTCAGTACCGCAGAATACCTGAATGTTGCCTTATGTCTTTTTTTCCACAACCGTTCTTTCACAGAATTAAATTCGCGTCGTTGAAACATAATTTCTTGACTCAAATCTTGATAGAAGAAAACAGGATTATTCTGAACCATCAAAGGAGATCTATTTTGCTGGGCATTTCTAATAGCCGTACATAAAATTGTCTCTCTGTTGCAATAGTTTAAACAACGGATCAAAACAGATCTTGGATTCTGTCCTGAAAAAAGATTTTCTTCTTAAAACTCTATAAGCACGTTCCAGTATTAAACCTTCAGGGAATTTATCCTGTCCTAACACTCGTGGAATCCATTCAGTAAAAAATTTTCTTGAATCTGGTCCTTCTATGCCTGGCAAACCAACAATTTTCACGTTGTTCCGTCTAGATTGATTCTCCAAATAATCAACCTTTTTTGCTAAATTTTTATTTTGGATCTGCAATGTTTCAATTATTCTATTTTCATCTTGCAGTTGATCCTGTGCATCGACTAAACCTTGATCACACATTTCAAATCTTTCAATGGTTTCAAGCTTAAAAGCTCCATTAATGACTTCCGCCATCGCATTAATCTTGGAAATAAACAGGTTCACAAAATTAGCTAAGTGACTTGATACAGAATATATCTTATCTTCAAGATCCTTAACAGATATTTCAACAGAAGTAGATTCATGCATAATGCGGTCTTGCTGTTCCTTAGAGACCACGGGATCTTCTGTCCCTTCCCTTAATTTAGTATCTTTTCTAGCAGTTTGACTTCGTATAAAAATCCCTCTCAAAGTCCCCCCAGCAATGCCAGGGGACTAAAGATCAGAGTTATCTTTAAGCCAAATCTCTTTAATCATCTTCACTGAATCGATGTCTGGAAAAACCGTTGTAATTGAAGATACATTTTGCAGCGCCACCACTGTAGCAGTCGAATGACAGCTCTTTAACTCTCCAGCTGGTAGCGCCCCAGCTGATTCAACTGTCAAACTCTGAGTAACAGCACTCACAGTGGCCGTTGTGTGAAATACTGGCACCCATCCAGCTCTTTGGTCTGAAAGCTGTTGAATGCGACCTTCAAAGAGCCTCACCTGCTTAAAACAGAGTTTCAATGCCGAACTCTGTACGTCTTCCTCTGGATCCATTCTACGCTGAGTCCTGGCTTCTTGTAAACAAGTAGGCTCAGACAATTTCGGAAAATGTAGTTTTTTAACAGTCTATTGATGTTTTCTTTCACGTTTTATTTTTGCATATAAACCATTAGGCACTAATCCAACACCTCTTATTATTTATAAACTTTTAAAAGAACTTTAACGGGTACTTAAAGACAAAACAATAAATCAGAGTCAGGAGAGGTCTGGAAGGCACGTCTTCCCTACGCCATCTTGCCACGCCCCCCGAGTAACAAATTCAAGCGATTGTACATGATGGCGGCCAAGTGCATACAGGAAATGCATTACAGGAATAAGCCCTTCATCTATAATCTTCAAACATTTCTACGACTGATTCCACCTGCATTGAATTCGTCCATCGATATTGAATGAAGAACAGAGCCAAGAAATGGAACAAAAGAAAGACCAAGAGGAAGATAAAGAATTACAAGAAAAAATACAAGGTAAAAAACAGGCCCAGATGGGAGATAAGGAATACTTTGACAGTCAGATAAAGATTCTAATGGAAATATTATTGACTGAATTTGGAACTATTAAGAAAACCATGCAAGAGACAGATGTAAAAATACAAAGAATGGAGAAGGCTAAGGCAGAAATGAGAAAGCGAAGTGATGAAGTGGAAAACGGAGTGATAGGTGTGGAAATGGAGGTGAATGAGTTAAGAGAAAAATTGGAAGATAGAGATCAGGAGATTAAGAAGACATATGACTTATTGGCCCAGAAAATTGACATTTTAGAGAATATTAGCAGACAAAATAACATAAAAATAGTGGTCCTGAAAGAAGGTGAAGAAGGGGCAGATATAAAAGGATTTATAAAATGATGGAAGCCACAGATCTTGCGAGTAGAAAAACTCCAAGAAGAAATAAAAACTGAAAGAGCCCACAGAGCACTGGTACCAAAGCCACAGCCACAGTAGAAAAACTGCGCTCCATACTAATCAAACTATTATGATGTACAAAGAGAGAGAAAATATTGGAACTGGCTGAACAAGGAACCATTGGAGTACAATGGAAAAAAAATTATCCAGATATAAGCTTTGAACTTCTAAAGAAGTGTAAGGAGTTTAATTTAACAAAAACTGTACTATGGAAAAAAGATTACAACTTTGTGATACGGCATCCAGTAGTGGTGAAGGTATTCATTCCAGGTGGGAAAAATAGGCTGTTTTCAGATCCAGAAGAAGCGCATTGCTTTGCAGATCAATTGCCAAATAAGCAACAAGGAGTAGGAAAATAATAGAAGGATTGTTAATAAGTTTGAATGTTAATGGTTTGATTAGAGATGCTTAAAAAAATAGAGGGAAAAAAGGCTTTTTTATATTTTTAAGAATAATATGTAGTGATTTCTCTGGGGGAGGGCTGGGAAGGGGGGAAAATCAGCCCACTGCAAAATCTGTTGGCATTTGCGGTACACACCGCAACCCACATAGAAAAGAGAGTTGTGATTTTCTTGCGAGGTAACAAGGACAACTCAGTAAAGGGGGATTTAATGTGGTTTTCTTTAATATTATTTTTAAATTTTTTTATAGTTTGTGTTATTTTCCTACTAATTGTGTTGTAAAGAGTAAGAACCATTGAAAGAGCGATATTAGAAGAAGGGAGATGGAGGGGTCGAAGAGGTGGGATAGAGGTGAAAATGGATGGGTAAGATGACTATTAGCATAAATGGAATTCACTATCAAATTAAGAGAAAAAAGTTATTGATTACTTAAAAAGGAGAAAATAGACATAGCATTTAAACAAGAAACACACTTAACTGAGTTAGAGCACCACAAGCTGAAGAGAGACTGGGTAGGTCATGCAGTGACATCATCGTACAATTCAAAAGCCAGGGGAGTGGCTATATGAGTTAATAAGAATTTGCCAATTAAGAAAAAGGAAGTAATAACTGACCCAATGGGTAAATACGTAATGATGATGTGCCAGATTTATTCAGAATCTTGGAACGTTGAACATTTATGCGCCTAATGAAGTTGGCCAGGAATTTATGCAGGACAATTTTTTAAAGATAGCAGCCACATAGGTGGAAACTTTAATTTTAACCTTGACCCATCAATAGATAAAACTGGGAACACTATTACAAACAATAAAGCAACCGAATTTACATTAAATTCAATGGAAGATAATTGATATATGGAGAAAACAACACCTAAAAGAAATAAATTATTCATATTTTTCGAATAGACATAAAACCTATTCTTGGATTGATATGATCTTGTTGTCAGTGCAGATTCAAGGGAGAGTTTGAAAGACTGAATATAAGACAAGACCACTCACCTTTATTATTGACAATTGCTTTAGAGCAGGGGTGGGCAATTAGTTTTCCCAAGGGGCCTCATGAGAAACAGAAAATATTGTGGAGGGACAGACCAATCGACTGAACTAAATTATACTTAATATTAAATCTATCTCTTTATAAAAGCAGTAAATTGCATCATTTTGACAAGATGCGACTGGTAAGAGTAAATGTGATGATTAAGCAATGGAAAATAAGCTTAGGAAAAACATCATTTATTCAATCAAAATTACCCAAAACAATTGTAAACAAAATGTGCATGTTCAGAAATGTACCATTTTTGAAAGACCAGCATTCAATCAGCTTTATACAAATTGTTATTATCATTTTGCTTCTAGTCCAACCACCTTAATTGCTGAGTTTCAGTTCTTTTTTCTTGTCTAGTCTCTTTTGGGCTTGAACAAGTGCATCGAAGTCGGGCTGAATGTCTGAGGTGGATATGCGAAGGACAGCTGACAGATGAGAGAGGATCTATACCTGGATTTGTTAAATTTCATCACTGAGAATGTTTGTTCACATATGTAGGTAGATCCAAAGAGAACCAACATCTTCTGAGCATGCCTCCTCATGTGTGGAAAGTTCCCCTCCTTGGGAGAAGAGTAAAAATCCAGCAGTGATACTGACTTAAAGTGCTCTGCCAGTATCATATGACATTGCAGGTCAATGAGTTCCAGCTAAACATCACTGGCTGCAGGTAAAGGGAGAGGAAATCATATGCATTTCACCCTCAACTGTTTTGAAGACTTCAAATCGTCTTGAAAACTCACCATGCTGTGCTCCTAACATGGATGAGTACCTGCAGAGGTGATCAACTGATGGTATGACTTCTTTCAGGGTTTGCATGTGAGTGAGAGTGTTGTTCTCCAGTTGGCTTGAAAGAAACTGCAACTTTCTCATGAAAGCCTTCAACAGGCTGTACATTTCATGAACAAAAAGGCCCCTATGTTGCAGTTTGGTATTTAGTTCATTCATCAGTGCAGTCACATCAACAGCAAATGCAAGATCTACCACCCAGTTCCCATCTGAGAGCTCTGGTATGTCTTTGCCTTTCTTCTCACAAAACTCTTGAATCTCTCCTTTCAGGTCCCAAACTCTTTTCAGCACTTTGGCCAGGCTGAGCCATCTTACAGTTGTGTGGTAGCCATGTTCAATTTCATGCTCCTCCATGAGTGCAACAAACTGTCTGTGACTTAATGCTTGTGCCCTAATGAAATTAACATTTTAGATATACAACATCAATAACATGGTTAAGATTTAGCACTGAATTACACAACACATTCTGATGTATAAGAATGTAATTTTAAGAATACCAATTTCAGTTCAGGGTTGATTTCAGTCACTTTATCTTGCATCCATTTCAAAAGTCCAACGTTTTTCCCCATTAGATTTGGACAACCATCCATTGTGACACCTGCCAGTCTGTCCCATTTCAGTCCCAGCTTGTCCAGGGATGCATTTACCTCCGTGAACAAATCACTCCCCGTCATCGTCCCTTTCATTGACTGCATTGCGGCCAGCTCCTCCATAATCTTAAAGTCCTTTGTTATCCCACGGACAAAGACGAGTAACTGGGCTGTGTCGCGGGTATCACAGGTCTCATCCAGAGCCAAGGAGAAAAAAAATCAATATTGTCCAGTTTATTTTGCAGTTGAAGCTCCAGATTTCCTGCCATGTCCTCGATCCTTCTCGTCACGGTTCGTCTGGAGAGGGGCACATTCTCGAATGTTCCTTTTTTCTCGGGGCATATTAATACTGCAGAGTCCACCAAACACTCTTTGATGAACTTCCCCCTCAGAGAATGACTTTAGCGATTTTGTAGGATATCACACAGCTGGTCTTGGCTGCTGCATCCCTGGATGTGTGAAGCTTGGTTAAAAAAAAGCCTTGATGCTTTTGCAGCTTAGATGTCCATGCCCATTCGGCATCACTCAGGTTCTTGTATTTCGCCGTGTGTTTAGTCTCGCAATGTCGATCCAAATTGTAGTCCTTTAACACAGCAATCTACTCTCCACAAACTAAACACCCAGCTTTACCTCTGACTTCAGTAAATAAATACTCAGTAGTCCATGTTTTGTTAAAAACTGCATTCTGCATCAATCTTTCTTTTTTTAGCATGAGCGGACATTTTTGTGGGCTAACACTCGTAAACCGAGTAAAGGTAAAGGTGTGCGCACCCACGGATTTATAGATGTAGGCTACTACATATGTACAAATGCGTAGCCTACGTACATATAAAACTTGCGCAAAAAACACACTTTCAAAATAAAACCAATGCAGTTTTAATCCATGTACGGGGCAAACTTTTAAAAGTTTTATTTTCTAATTTCCGATTAACCTTAAATGGACCGGTCAGGGACAGCCAAAGGGCCGGATGTGGCCCTGGAGCCGTACATTACCCAGGTCTGCTTGAGAGGATATTCCACCAAAAACAGGCTAAATCCCTGCTAGAGAATCCTAATCAGAGTGACCCACAGGAGTGGGTGTTGCCATGGGAGCCATCCATTAACTAAAGGACTTACGAGATTGCCTTGTGACTTGAAGCCACAGCTTGTGTAAATCCTATAAATATTTTTACACCATTTTGTGTAAATAGTCAATGTCTTGAGAATTGAAAACTACACGGTGTTGAGGGAAACCTCTGTGTCTGTCATTTCATTACTCTGGGTAACCAAACGTGGGAGTTCTGGACACGGTTACAACATATTTTGGTGACGAGGACCTTGGATAATTGAATTTAGTAACAATGGAACAGCTCAAGGGAGTCCTAAAACAGCAACAAGAGAGCTTTGAGCTCATACAATCAAAATTAATGGACCAGCTGGCAGCAAAAATTTCCGTGGGAGCTTTAATCGTTGATTAAAGTGGATGCCTGCACTTAAAACAAATTCTGGAGACACATTAATGAACTTTATCACTGAATTTAATTATGACTTGGAGTCATGCACATTTGAAACTTGGTATAGAAAGTATGAAGACTTGTTTTCAGTAGACAAAGAAACATAGAAGATATGAGCAAGAGTATGTCATTTGGCCCTTCGTGCTGCTCCACCATTCAATGAGATCATGGCTGATCTTAAAGTTCAGTACCCCGTCCCTGCCTTCTCTCTGTAACCCCTAATTTTCTTATACTGAAGAAATATATCTAATTCCCTCTTAAATATATTCAATGAACCTGCCTCTACTGCTCTCTGTGGCAATGAATTCCACGGATTCACCACCCTCTGGGTAAAGAAATTCCTCCTTATCTCGGTCCTAAATGGTTTGCCTATTATCCTCGAACAATGGCCCCGGGTTCTGGACTCCCCCACCATTGGAAACATCCCTTCCGCATCCATTCTGTCCAGTCCTTCCAGAATTTTATATGTCTCCATGAGATCCCCTCTCAATCTTCTAAACTCCAGCGAGTACAATCCCAAATTGTGCAATCTTTCCTCATAAGTTATTCCTGCCATTCCAGGTATCAGCCTGGTGAATCGCCTTTGCACTCCCTCCATTGCAAGAACATCCTTCCTCAGATAATGCGACCAAAACTGCACACAATACTCCAGGTGTGGTCTCACCAAGGCTCTGTACAGTTGCAGTAAGGTATCCTTATTCCTATACTCAAACCCTCTTGATATGAAGGCCAACATACCATTTGCCTTTTTAACCGCCTGTTATACCTGCATGCTCGCCTTCAGTGATTGGTGCACAAGAACCTCTAGGTCTCTCTGCACTTCCCCATCTCTTAATCTATTGCCATTCAAATAGTAATCTGCCCTCCGGTTTGTATTACCAAAGTGGATAACCTCACATTTATCCACATTGTAGTGCATTTGCCATGTATCTGCCCAGACCCCCAATTTATCCAAATCACACTGGAGCTTCCAGACCCCCCTTCAGTGCACACAACCCCTCCTAGCTTAGTGTCATCTGCAAATTTGGAGTTATTACATCCAATCCCCTCATCTAGATCATTAATGTAAATTGTGAACAGCTGGGTTCCCACTACAGATCCCTGTGGCACCCCACTTTATCACCTGCCACTCAGAAAATGAGCCGTTTATCCCAACTCTCTGTCTTCTATCTGCCAGCCATTTCTCAATCCACATCAATACCTTGCCCCCAATCCCATGAGCCTTGATTTTGCATGCCAGTCATTTATGTGGGATTATGTGGGACCTTATTGAAGGCCTTTTGGAAATCCAGGTACACCACATCCACTGGCTCTCCCCCATCTATTTTACTTGTCACCATCTCAAAGAATTCCAATAGATTTGTCAAGCACGATTTAACTTTTGTAAATCCATGTTGACTCTGTCCGATCCCTTCTCTGCTAGTTATATGCTCCGCTATTACATCCTTAATAATGGATTCCATTTACCCACTACTGATGTAAGGCTCACCGGCCTATAATTCCCTGCTTTTTCTCTCTCCCCCTTTTTAAATAGTGGGGTAACATTAGCTATCCTCCAATCCATGGGTACTGATCCTGAGTCTATCGAGTTCTGGAAAATATTTGGTGAACAAATATCGCTGTTCAGCATTCGGGATCAGTGTCTAAAAATGACCAAGAGAAATACCAAAGATTTTGTGGTATATGCGAGTAGGGTAAATTGACAGTGCGAGCATTTTAAACTCTCTACGCTGACTGAAGACCAGTTCAAGTGTCTAGTCTTTGTAGCAGGAATGCTGTTGCACCAAGATGTAGATCTCAGAACACGATAGCTGGCGAAGATTGAACAGGATTCTGATATGACCATCGAAAGTTAATCACCGAATGCCAATGCTTAATTAATTTGAAACACAATAGCAAAATGGTGGAAGCGGTGCACTCATCTTCAAGCAGTGTACAGACAGTCAAATTAGCAGACTCTGCTAGACCAAATAAAAGTGTGACCCACCCAGCCAAACCACCCAGCAACTGTTGGAACTGCAATGAGTGGCATTATGCTCATTACTTCCCTTACAGACGGCAGTGTTGCAGTAAATGCAAGTGTTGAGGACATAAACCAGAATTCTGCAGAGGGAAAACACCCATTAAGTTAGCTTCACATACACAAAAGTGATACTAATCAAAGCAACCTTTAAGGTGGCAACCACCAAATGCAGGAAATAAGCGAAGGTGCACATTAACGGCTTTCCAGTGAGGCTGCAAATTGATACAGGGTCTGATATAACCCTAATATCAAATAAAACATGGAAACAGATTGGTCAGCCGAAAACATGGCACAAAATGCTTCTAGGGGGATCCTAGAGTTGTTAGGTTCAATTGACTGTTCCATCAGCTTAAACGGTGTAAAAGGGAATGGATCGTGTTATTTGGTAAAATGTCCTAACCCCGATCTCATGGCCCTTGACTGGATTGAAAGGTTGAACCTACTTGACCGTCCACTTAATGATATTTGTCAAAAGTTGGAAGTGGCACATACTCCAACAGCAGGAAATACAGCACAAGAGTTGCTGATAGAGTTGAAGCAACGCCATGCACAGGTATTTTCCGAAGGCCTCAGTCAGTGCACTAAAACAAAGGCAAATTTCTGTCATTTGCCAAACATGAAACCAACTTTCAAAAACGACTGACCCATACGCAGCACTGCAAGAAGTGGAGCATGAATTGGAATGACTGCAACTTGAAGGAGTGATTGAACCGGTCAACTATTCATCACGGGCTGCACCTATCATGGTGGTGAAGAAATCTCATGGATCAACATGTCTGTGTGCTAATTTTTCAACTAGTTTGAATGCAGCATTGGATGACCATCAATACCCACTGCCATTGCCTGATAACCTTTTCACTAAACTGAATGGGGCCAAATGCTTTGCAAAGATTGACTTAGCAGAGGCATATCCACAGGTAGAGGTTGATGCCAAATCCAGAGAATTGCTGACCATCAACACGCATCGAGGACTGTTCAGATACACACGTCTACTATTTGGAGTGAAGACTGCTCCAGCTCTCTTTCAACAGATCACAGAGACAATGCTGAATGGTGTTCCAGGAGTTGCAGGGTACCTATATGATAGCCTGGTCATGGGAGCACATGCTGTGAATTGTTTGATCGTCTTGATGGCCTTTTGACGAGTGCGTCTAGAAAAATGCGTATTTTTCATGAAATCAGTGAAATATCTGGGTTTTATCATTGACGAAGAAGGATAACATAACATAACATAACAATTACAGCACGGAAACAGGCCATTAGGCCCTTCTAGTCCGCACCGAACCAAACACCCCTTTCTAGTCCCACCTCCCTGCACAATGCCCATAACCCTCCATCTTCTTATCATCCATATACCTGTCCAACCTTTTCTTAAATAATACAATTGACTCCGCCGCCACTATTTCTCCCGGAAGATCATTCCACACGGCTACCACTCTCTGAGTAAAGAAGTTCCCCCTCATGTTACCTCTAAACCTCTGCCCCTTAATTCTTAACTCATGTCCTCTTGTTTTAATCTTTCCTCCTCTTAACGGAAATAGTCTATCCACATCCACTCTGTCTATCCCTTTCATAATCTTAAATACTTCTATCAAATCCCCTCTCAACCTTCTACGCTCCAAAGAATAAAGACCTAATCTGTCCAATCTCTCCCTATACTCTAGATGCTTAAACCCAGGTAACATTCTGGTAAACCTCTCTGCACTCTCTCCACTCTGTTTATATCCTTCCTATAATTAGGCGACCAGAACTGCACACAGAACTCCAAATTAGGCCGCACCAATGTCTTATACAATCTCAACATCACCTCCCAACTCCTATATTCCATGCAATGATTGATAAAGGCCAGCATACTAAAAGCCTTCTTCACCACCCTATTCACGTGAGTTTCTACCTTCAGGGAACGATGTACCGTCACTCCTAAATCTTTCTGCTCTTCTGTATTCCTCAATGCTCTCCCATTTACCACGTATGTCCTATTCTGATTCTTCTTACCAAAATGAAGCACCTCACACTTATCAGCATTAAATTCCATCTGCCATTTTTCAGCCCACTTTTCTAAGCAGCCCAAATCCCTCTGCAATCCTTGAAAACCTTCTTAATAATTGGCCAGATCCACAAAGCACTGATGCTATCAGGCGCATGCCTGCACCCACAGATGTGATCATGCTATGTTCATTTTTGGGTCTTATGAGTCATTATAGTTTGTTCCTGCCAGAGATGCATAAATTCCGTGATCCACTCAACAAGCTTCTTACACAGGGTAGCAACTGAAATTGGACTTCAAAATGTCAAGGGTCGTTTAATCCAGTTAAGACAATGTTAACATCGAACCTTCTTTTGACACACAACAATCTAAACTTGGAGATTGTATTGTTGTAGCTTCAGATGCATCACAGTCTGGGGTGGGTGCAGTTATTTCACATATGTTCCCAGATAGGAAGCAAAAAACCATAGCACATGCAACACGCTCTCTAACCGCTGCAGAGTGTAACTATGGACAAATTGAAAAGGAGGCTCTAGCAATTGTTTTTGCAGTGAAGAAATTCCATAAAATGCTCTATGGACAGTAATTCACTCTTCTGACAGATCACAAGCTGGTATTAGCAGTATTTGGTTCAAAGAAAGGAATTCCAATTTACACGGCAAACCAACTGCAAAGATGGGCAATCATGCTTCTCGGGTATAATTTTAAAATCAAATACCTACCGACTACAAGTATTGGACAAGCTGATGCATTGTCACGACTCATTAGTGAACAAGAAACTGAGCCGGAAGATATTCTTGTCATGGAACTCTTGGTAAAGGCAGAAGTTAACCAAGTACTGAAAGATGTTATTAACTCACTGCCTGTTTACAGCAGAAAGAGTCAGACAAGCAACGAGAAAAGATAAAATTTTTCAAGAGATATTGCATTACCATCATACAGGGTGGCCAAAAACTTGTCCAAGAATGGAAATTCAACCATTTTTTAAAAGCCAAGGATCATTAACAATCTCTAATGGCTGTCTTTTGTTTGCAGAGAGGATTGTGATACCACAAATTCTGCAATCAGCAATCCTAAAACAGTTTCACAGGGGACATCCTGGAACAAATCGCAGAAGAGCCCTTGCACAAAGCTATGTTTATTGGCCTCTTATAGATGACCAGATTGGACAACTAACATGGTCATGTATCAAATGTGCCTTGGATGTGAAATTCCCTGTCAAGGCGAATTTACGTTCTTGGCCACAACCAAGCGGGCCATCGAATCATCTCCATGTAGACTATGCATGCTCCAAATGGCCGGAGATCATCAAGGTTACCTGGCCAACTACATCAGCTACAATTATGGAACTCAAGTCCATGTTCAATCATTTTGGTGCTCCTGCAACATTAGTTTCAGACAATGGGATACAATTCACAGCAGCCGAATTTGATTTATTCTGCAAACAATATGGCATCACTCATATTTGCTCACTTCCATACCATCCGCAGTCCAATGGTCAGGTAGAATGCTTTGTGGATACATTCAAACGGGCTCTAAACAAGGTCAAGGGGGAGGGTCCAATGGAGGAGATCTTACAGACATTCTTGTTAAATTACAGGATCACTCCAAACCCACAAAGTCCTGGTGGCACTTTGCCTGGGGAAAACATTTTCAATCAGAAAATTAGAGCACCTTTTGACGTTATTTTCCCACCTGGACTCAGATATTTGTATATGGAAAGACAGTTTAACCGCTGACATAGATCAAAACAAAGAACATTTCAGGATGGACAACATGTCCTGGTGGGAGACTGCAGGGTTAAGTCAGATGAGTGGCAGCTGGGGAGAATCCTGAGGAAGGTTGGGAAGGTTCTCTATCATGTGCAGGTTGGACTGGACTGATGGACTAGACATTCCAACCAGTTGCCACCAACCCAATGTAACCTCGCTGAGGCAACTGAGCAACTCAGCTTGGATGCTCTGTTGGAGACTTTTGAACTGCAGAAATCAGTGACCAACCAAGAACAACCATCACAAGAAAATGAGATTTTACCCGCTCCACCAAGGGAATTTGTAGGAACTTCACAAAGAGTTCACAAACCAGTAAAGCCCTTCCAAGTGGACCCAAGTCTCCACTCGTATGAGTAAAACACCTCAAAAGGGAGAGGTGCTAGGACGTCCTAATCAGAGCGACCCACCTTCACCAGGAGTGGGTGTTGCCATGGGAGCCATCTATTAACTAAGGGACTCATGAGATTGCCTTGTGACTTGAAGTCACAAACTTGTGTAAACACTATAAATAGTTTTATGCCATTTTGTGTAAATAGTCTATGTCTTGAGAATCGAAGTAAAGAGCATGGTGTTCTGGGAAACCTCTTTGTCTGTCATTTCATTACTCTGGGTAATCAAGAGTGAGAGTCAGTTCCTCATTTAACATTTCTGGCCACGGTTACAACAACCCCATATTGTTAAAAAGGTGAGACTTTCGCGAATAAATAGAACAACAAATAAAAATATATTTTGAGACAAATGCAAATTCTGTAACAGCCAAATTTATATTTTGAGATGCAATTAAGGCCTTTATTAAGGGACAAATAATTAGTTATTCAACCAAGAATATGATCGGGAAATAGAGGAGTTGGAAAAAATGATAGTAACTATAGAAAAAAATTTAATGAGAAGGGAAGATATAGAAAAATAGAGAGAATTGGCAGAGAAAAAATTAAAATATGATACATTGCAAACATGCAAAATGGATAAAAATATGATGAAAATAAAGCAAAGATATTATGAATTAGGAGAGAAAACATACAAAATATTGGCTTGGCAACTAAAAACAGAACAAGCAACAAGAACAATCTTAGCAACAAGGAAGGAGGATAAATAGATCTAATATAACCCATTAGAGATTAATTGAAATTTTTAAAAATTCTATGAGCAATTGTATCAAACCAAAAACACAAGGAAGAATGACAAAATAGATGATTTTTTGTCAAACATTGAATTACATCAATTACAATTGGAAGATCAAAATAAATCACTAAAGCCCCTGACAATTCCAGAAATACTGGATACATTAATGACATTACCAAATAATAAAGCGCCAGGCGAAGATGGATTCCCTACAGAGTTTTATAAGTTATTTATTAATCTATTAATTCCACCCCTCTTAGAGGTAATGAAACAGGTGGAAGAGACCCAGAATTTACCTAACTCATGTAAAATGGCAATAATCATAGTAATTCCAAAAACAGGAAAAGACCCATTTTCACTGGCCTCATATAGACCAATATCTCTACTAAATACAGACTTTAAATTAATTACAAAATTACTAGCGAATAGATTAGCAGATTGTGTACTGAAATTAGTGACATTAGATCAGACAGGATTTGTTAAAAATAGAAGAGTGGCAGATAATGTCTATAAATTTATTAATTTAATCCATGCAGCACAAATAAATAAAATACCAACTGTGACAGTAGCTTTTGATGCAGAGAAATCTTTTGATAGGGTGGAATTGAGTTATTTGTTTCAAGAACTACAGAAATTCAAATTACCTGAAAAATGTATTAATTGGATTAGAGCACTGTATAACAGTCCTTTGGCAAAAGTGGTAACAAATGGATATGTTTTAGACCACTTTAAATTGAATAGGTCAACTAGACAGGGATGCCAATTATCAACTTCCCTGTTTGCATTGGCTATAAAACCATTAGCAGAGCTGATAAGAAAAGAACCTACGATAAAAGTGAAAGAGGAAGAATTTAAAATGATCTTATTTGCAGATGATATTATAGTATATTTAACAGACCCAGATAAATCAATAAAAAGATTATATTCAAAATTGAAAGAATATGGGGCGATATCAGGATATAAGGTTAACATTGATAAAAGTGAAGTAATGTCAATGAACAAAGTCGATTATACAAAATGTAAAAGGGAATCCCCTTTTAAATGGCAATCACAGGCCATACATTACCTAGGTATCGCGATAGATAATAATATAAATCATTTGTATAAATTAAATTACCAACTGTTAATAAAGAAAATACAGGAAGATTTAGAGATATGGAAAGATTTACTTTAATAGGGAAAGTAAACTGCATCAAGATTAATGCATTTCCATGGCTATAATATTTGTTGCAAATTTTACCGATTCCCTTGACAGGGGAATTTTTATGAAATTAAATAAATTAATAAGATAGTTTTTATGGAAGGGTAAAAAATCAAGAGTGGCTTTGGAAAAAATAACCTGGGTGTATAAACAAGGAGGATTGCAGCTACCAAATTTCAATAACTTTTACAAGGCAGTACAGTTAAGTTATCTATCAGATTTTTATTAGACGGGAGAAAAACCGGATTGGCTCAAGATAGAATTATATACATTAGGAGAAAAGATCCCGGTGTGGCGACGCACTCTCTCATGGCGAACTGACTCCATGTGTAATGCCACGTGATGGGACAACCATGGGAAGATGGCGCTGTCAGGGTTTCTCCCTGCCTCAAGTCTCCTGGCCAGTGCATGCCTGGGGCAGCGATTATGACGTCACAATGCACAAGGAGCTCATGCTGCCCTTAAAGGGGCGTGCACTGAATTTGAATAAAAACAGTCATTAATGACTTTCAATGTGGTGGCTGAATCTTTCTTGGCTGTGTCAGCACTACATTGGTGACCCCGTTGAGTCCAGATGCCTCTCTGGTCTCAAGAACATGATGCCGTTGTCATCAAACTTCCCCCATTCTGGATCCATCACCTGTGTACATGGTTCAGGCAGGCGGAGGTGCAGTTTCAACTGAGAAACATTTCACCAGATGCCACGATGTTCTACCACATCATGAGTGTGATGGACGAAGAAACGAAGGGTGGATAATCTAATACACAACCCACTAGCCAAGGGTAAATATCCTCAAGAACCTGCTCCTTGGCACTTTCGGGCTCTCCCCTCAGCAGCATGCCTCCAGACTCCTGCACCCTGACAAGCTTGGGGAACGCACACCATCGGCCCTAATGGACAAAATGCTGACGCTGGCGGAGGATCACAAACCTTGTTTTGTTTCCTATTCCTTCAGATCTTCCTCGAGCAGATGCCTGAGGACATTCCAACTACTCTTGGTGCATGAGGACTTCACGGATCTACGCCAAGTCGCAGCCCGAGCAGACACCATCTGGCACACCAAGAGAAAGAATGAAGCAGCCCTCGTCAGGTTGCGCGACCAAGAGCCAGCTGGCCACAACACTCCCCCAAGCACAAGCCAGAAGAGCCCCATGCCACCTGGTGCTTTTACCATCAGAGCTGGGGAGCGCAAGCTCGTAAATGCCAACAACCATGTGACTACCAGGAAAAACGACCCGGCCAGCCACCATTGATGACTGCGATGGTTAGCCACGTGGACAGCATCCTTCGTGTTATCAACAAGTCCACCGGCCGACATTTCCTGGTGGACACAGGAGCGGAGCTGCCCTCGAGACAGGCACCCGATCTCGTGGTCCCACCCTGCGGGCAGCCAATGGTTCTGACATCAAGACCTTCAGTACCCACAGGGCGCAGATCCAGATTGCAAAAGAGAAATTCCACTGGAAATTCATGTTAGCCTCAGTGGGTACTGCGTTTAGGGGCTGACTTCCTGAGGGCACATGGACTATTGGTTGACATGAAGGGCAAGAGGCAGGTCAATGCTCGCACCTCCCATTCAGTGTGTCTGGACGCCATGAATGCCTGCAGGCCCTAGATCACCACCATCACCACTTCCAGGGATGAGTATTCAAACATACTCCATGAGTTCCCCGCCATCCTTCAACCATGATTCAGCACCATCTTACCCCAGCATGGAGTATACCACCATATCTCCATACAGTGCACCCCGCTGGACACCAAGCCCAGATGACTTCACCCGAGATGCTGCAGTTGGCAAAGGAGGAATTTTCCTGGCTGCAGGAGTTGGGAATCGTCCGTCACTCGGACAGTGCCTGGGCATCCCCTCTCCACATGGTCCCCAAATCCTCCGGGGGCTGAAGACCCTACAGCGATTACTGGCATTTGAATGACATGACCACAACAGACAGGTACCTGGTTCCACACTTTCAAGACTTCTCACCCAATCTCCATTTGGAGGCACAGTCTTAAGTCTTCTCCAAGGTCGATATGGTGTGGGAATATGAACAGATCCCAGTCCACCCCGAGGACATTGGCAAGACAGCAATCATCACCCACTTTGGCCTCTTTGGCCTCAAGAACGCGGCCCAGACTTTTCAGCACCTCATGGATTCAATGGGTAAGGACTTGGACTTTGTGTTTATTTACCTGGACGATATCCTTATCGCCAGCCGCAACCGCGAAGATCACAAGGCCCACCTCCATACCCTGTTTTTCCGACTGGCAGAGTTTGGCCTCACAGTCAACGTGGCCAAGTGTCAGTTCGGCAAGCAGACGCTGCAGTTCCTGGGACACACCATCTCAGCAGCAGGTGCTGCCAGAGAAGGTCACAGCCGTCCAGCAGTTCCCCAAGCCAACCACCCTTAAGGGCCTGCAGGAGTTCGTGAGGATGGTGAATTTTTATCATCGGTTTATCTACGGCACTGCCCACACCATGCGACCACTGTTCGTGTTGATCGCCACTAAGGAGAAAGTCCTGACCTGGTCAGAGAAGGCAGAGACTGCTTTTGCCGCAACAAAGGAGGCCCTCACCAACGCAACTCCATTGATGCACCCACACCCGGAAGCAATCACGGCGCTCTTGGTGGATGCCTCAGCCACGGAGGTAGGGAGCATACTCGAGCAGTGGTTCAATGGACAGTGGCGCCCACTAGCCTTCTTTAGCAAACAGCTGTGCCTGCCGGAGCTCAAGTACAGTACTTTCAACGGGGAGCTCCTGGCACTGTACCTGGCCATAAGGCACTTTCGATACTTTCTGGAGGGCAGGCCCTTCACGGTGTTCACAGACCACAAGCCACTCACACAGGCATTCACGATGGCCAAAGTTCCATGGTCAGCTCGCCAACAATGCCACCTCTCCTACGTGTTGGAGTTCACCACCGACATCCGGCACAGGACAGGCAAAGACAACGTCGTGGCGGATGCACTCTCTCATCTGGCTATCAACGCTCTCGCCCCCGGCCTTGACTACACACAGTTGGCACAGGCCCAGAAATGGACACAGAGACGCAGGCTCTCCGGACCACTATCTTTGGCCTCGAGCTCCAGGACATTTAGTTGCCCAACAGCCCAGACACATTGCTCTGCAACGTCTCCACCGGCTTGCTGTGCCCGGTACTCCCACCGCAATGGAGGTCAAGGGTTTTCAGCTTAGTCCACGACCTAGCCCACCCCTCGGTGAAGACTTTGGAGTGGTTTGTGCGGCACGGGCTCATAAAGGAGATGGCCAAGATGCCGAGGAACTGCACCAGGTGCCAGGCCTCCAAGGTCCACCAGCATACGCAGGCCCCAATCCAGCAATTCGACCTGACAGTGCAGAGATTTCAGCACACCCACGTTGATGTCGTAGGTTGGGAACTTGTCTCAGATTACCTGAGAGTAGCTGCTATGAATACTTAATTACAGACACTGCAATAGTAAAAAAAAACTTATCACAAACATGTACAGCAAATTGGAATACAAGGAAAATGATGAAGAAATGTACAAACCCAAACAAGGTTGGGAAAATTATTTAAATATACAAATAAATATATGAATAATGAATGAAACCGAGTATTTATTGTAATACTCATGGTCCCTGTGCATACTTGGTTTCGTATGATACAATACAATTGGCTTCATAGGCTGTATGTTACACCTCAAAAGTTAAAAGAATGGAATCTAACAATATCAGACAGATGCTTCTGTTGCAAACAAGAAATTGGAACAACATTATAGGCAATTTAGACATGTACAAAAGTGAAAACTTTTTGGGTGAATTTAAATAGAATTGCAAAAAATAGGATACCAAAAAATCCAAACATCTTACTGTTAAACAACATAAAAGATAAAGAATTAGGCCTAAAATTAGACAGGGTTCAAAAAAGATTTATTATGATTGCACTTGCAGCAGCAAAAAAGTGCATAATGATAACTTGGAAAATGGAAACAGCCTTAAAAATACAACAATGGTATATAGAAATGAACAAGTGAATTTCATTAGAAAACAATGACCTACAATCTAAAAAATATGCTCTATTTGAATAAATTTGGAACCATACATAGAGAATATTAGAAACCGCCAATTTTAGACCTCGATCTCTTGACGTAATAAGTAACAAGTAAGAAAAAAATTAAATATAAAATATTGGACGACACGATTTCTTTTTCTTCTCTTTTGTGTTTTTCTATCATTTATTTCTTCTTCCTTCCATTTCCTGCTTTGTCATAGGGGTGGGGAGGGTGGGGAGAAGGAGGAAAATGAAAAAGTAATTGTGTCTATTTTAATATTGAATATTTGTATATATTGTTACCGACGTGGTTCACAGTGAAGTACTAAATAAAACATCATTTAAAAAAAGAATGGCATGTCAGAATGGTAATCATACAATGTTATGGGGGGTTTCAGCATGCAGGTAGACTGGGAAAATCTAGCTGGTGCGGGATTGCAAGAAGGCGAATTTATAGAATGTTTCCAGAGGACATTTTTAGAGCAGCTCATGATGGACCCTAACAGGGGAAAGACAATTCTGGATTTGGTGTTGTGTAATAATGCAGATTTGATAAGGGACCTTGAAGTAGGGGAGGCATTAGGTAGTAGTGACCATAATATGGTGAGTTTTAATTTGCAATTTGAAAGGAAGAAGGAAAGAAAATCCTTCAGTATTACAGTTGAATAATGGGGATTATGCAGCCATGAGGGAGGAGCTCACCAAAATACAATGGAAGGATGGCTGGGAGAACAGTGGAACAAAAATGGCAGGTATTTCTGGGCATTTTTCAGAAGGAACAGGACCAGTTCATTCTGTCAGAAATAAAACTTCTCACACATGAGTCTCTTTAAAACTGATGACACGACAAGCTTTATTTACAAGTCTGCAGAGTTGGACTCAACTGGCTTCTCACCAGTTAAGCCCCGATACATACAGTGCATTGATTTTTATACCCTTATTGTTTGCCCTTCCCCTTCTTATTAATACTGTTTTAATTGGTTAGTATTGCAAAAGCATTCTAAGTATAACTGCATTTTTAATTATCACGTTCGTTACGTACGCTGTGAACTCTACATACACTAAATTCTGTTTCTCACCCTTCTTATCAATCTTTTGTCTCCTGCATGTCTCTCACTATGACCATGAAAAGATATGTTTTAAAAAAACATATCCAGCTGAACCTTTTGTCCTTGGCTGCTAGTAAGCTCCCTGTCCGTTCTGGCTTCCCTTTTTATGATTAATCATCACATTTTAACTTAAGTCATTTTAACCTAAATTCTCTATATAACAATCCACCCCTTTCTCTCTTTAAAATGTGTGTATTATATATAGATATGAATGGGGATTTTAACCTGGGGAAGAGAAACGTTTCATGATACATTAATCTCGTGCTGAAGTAAAATTTTAACGGGGTCTCCCAGTCCCCCTGGTTGCATAGCCTGTTGGACCATGGAAATCACCAGGCTGCGTAGACAGGAAATAATACAGGGCAAAATAAGTAGGAGGAATAAAATACCTCCGATGACCCACAATAAGGTACGCCACCAGGTTCCTCCAAACCATTTGTCCATCCAGGTGGATTGTTATATAGAGAATTTAGGTTAAAATGACTTAAGTTAAAATGTGATGATTAATCATAAAAAGGGAAGCCAGAATGGACAGGGAGCTTACTAGCAGCCAAGGACAAAAGGTTCAGCTGGATATGTTTTTTTAAAACATATCTTTTCATGGTCATAGTGAGAGACATGCAGGAGACAAAAGATTGATAAGAAGGGTGAGAAACAGAATTTAGTGTATGTAGAGTTCACAGCGTACATAACGAACGTGATAATTAAAAATGCAGTTATACTTAGAATGCTTTTGCAATACTAACCAATTAAAACAGTATTAATAAGAAGGGGAAGGGCAAACAATAAGGGTATAAAAATCAATGCACTGTATGTATCGGGGCTTAACTGGTGAGAAGCCAGTTGAGTCCAACTCTGCAGACTTGTAAATAAAGCTTGTCGTGTCATCAGTTTTAAAGAGACTCATGTGTGAGAAGTTTTATTTCTGACACATTCCAAAGAGGAAGAAAGGTTCTAAGGCGAGCAAAGGGCAACTATGGCTGACAAAGGAAGTCAAGAACAGTATCAAAACCAAGGAGAGGAAGTATAATATAGCAAAGAGGAGTGGGAAGCTCGAGGGTTGGGAAACCTTCAAAGAGCAACAGAAGATAACTAAGCTATATGGGAGGAAAAAATGAGGTACTGTGGGGGTGTGAGCGGTGGAAGAAACACAGCCACCACGTTGAGGGTCATTAATGACTGTTTTTATTCAAATTCAGCCCGGCCCTTTAAGGGCAGCACGAGCTCAGTCACCTGGTCCATTGTGACATCATAATCGCTGCCCAGGGTGTGCACTTGGAAGGGATGCTGGAGTCAGGGAGAAACTTCTGACAATGTCATTTTCCCATGGCTGCCCTGCCACATGGCAATACAAGTGGGGCTGGTTTGCCATGAGGATGCGCGCCACCACACAACCCCCCCCCCCCCCCCCGCAGAAATGGCTATGCGTCCTGTTGCTTTGGCGGCTGGCCACGGTGTTTGGGTGCGGCTGTGATAAGTCCAAATGGGCCGCCTTCAGGCAGTCTACCATAAAAAGTCCCTCTCTCCCCCCATCATCCAGGGTGAAGGTTCCAATGGACTGGTGCAAGACTTTGTATGGCCCCTCGTATGGTCACTGTAGCGGTGCACTTTGTGGTCCCCTCTGCACGAAAATGAACTGGACCAAGTCGAGCTCTTTGGAGAGATGAAACAGCTGGGTGCCGTGGCGTGCCGGTGGTGGGGGAGCTAGGGAGGCCAGTCGCCTGTGTAGGTCCGCCAGCAGGCTTTTGTCAGTAGCCGTGGTGTCAGGGTCTGGGCCGAAAAATTCACCTGGCAAGGAAAGGCACCATAGACCATCTCTGCTGCTGAAGCCTGCAGGTCCTCCTTGGGTGCCGTCCTAATCCCAAGAACTCAGGGTAGTTTGTCCGCCCAGTCTGGTCCAGACAGCCTGGCCATAAGCAGTTCATTCAGGTGCTGTAGAACCTCTCCACCAACCCGTTGGACTGTGGGTGGTATGCTGTGGTGTGGTGGAGCTTGACCCCCAGGAGCTTCGCCATCTGAGTCCACAGGGCAGACATGAACTACACCCCTCTGTCGCTAGTGATGTGCACCAGGACTCCGAAACGGGCGACCAGAGTTCTGGCGCACATCTCCTCGGAGGCCTCCTTAATTGGGATGGCCTCCAGCCACCTTCTGGCCCAATCCACCACCGGGAGGAGGTAATGAGTCTCCTTGGACACCGACAGGGGCCCGACGACATCAACATGGATGTGTTGTAATCCGCGAACTGCCAGGTCGAAGTTCTGGATGAGGGCTCGCATGTGTCGCTGGACCTTGGAGGTCTGGCACCTGGTACAATTCCTGGCCAGTTCCGCCACCTCCTTCTTCAACCCGTGCCACACACGCCGCTCTGTGACCATCCACACGGTTGTCTTTACCGCTGTGTGAGTGAGGTCGTGGATCAAACTGAAGACCTTCTCCCTCCAGTCCGGCGGGACCATCAGGCGCGGCATGCCTATTGAGATGCCGCAAAGCAATGTGTCCGGGCTGCTGGGCACCTGGACATCCTTGAATTTGAGGCCCGAGATGGTGGTCTGCAAGGCCTGTGTTTCCGCATCATTCACTGTGCCTGAGCCAAATGCTCGTAATCCAGGCGTGGCGCGAGAGTGTTGATGGCTGGACGGGAGAGCGCATTCACCACTACATTGTCCTTGCCGGCCCTGTGTCGGATGTCGGTCATGAACTCAGACACATACGAGAGGTGGTTCTGCTGTCTGCCGGACCATGGATCCTTGGCCATCGCCAAAAGCTTAAGTGAGGGGCTTGTGATCTGTGAAGGCTGTGAACGGCCTGCCCTTGAGGAAGTAGCAGAAATAGTGGATGGCTAAATACAGCGCCAAGACATGAATGGCAAAAGGCTGGTCAATGCCTGAACTTTCCACTCCACCCGACTGGACACAGCAGAAGCCCGCAGGCCCAAAATTGCCGCCATAGCCGCCGCCAGGGATGAGTTAGATGAGATCTTCCACAAATTCCCCGCCATCTTAGACCCACAGTTCAATGCCGCCCTTCCCCAGCATGGGGTCTTTCACCACATCACCTAGAGCACCGTGTGTGCCTCTGACCGTGGGTGCAACAGCAGCATGGCGACAGCTTAATGACATGACAGTATCTGACCGTTACCTGATCCCTCACATCCAGGACTTACGGCCAACCTGCATGGCGTGTGGGTATTCTCCAAGGTCGACCTGGTACGCAGGTATCACCAAATCCCGATGCACCCCGAGGACATACCCAAAACAGCCATCATCACCCCCTTCGGCTTGTTCGAGTTCCTACGCATGCCGTTCGGGCTCAAGAATGCCGCCAAGACCTTCCAGCGCCTCATGGACACAGTGGGTAGGGATTTGAATTTCGTATTCATTTACTTGGATGACATCCTTGTTGCCATCAGAGACCAGGCGACTTCGGCCTAATGATCAATCCAGCCAAATGCCAGTTCGGGAAAGAGTCCATGCAGTTCCTGGGCCATACTATCATGGCCAAAGGAGCCACACCTGCCGCTACTAAGGTCGCTGCAGTCAGGGAGTTCCAATGCCCAGACAACCTCAAGGTGCTACAGGAGTTCACGGGTATGGTCAATTTCTATAACTGCTTCATTCCAGGCACTGCGTGCATCATGCAGCCGCTCTTCACCCTCATCGTGGCCAAAGATAAGACATTAGCCTGGACTCCAGAGGCCAGCAGGGCATTCGAAGCCACGAAAGATGCCCTCGCGAAGGCTACCCTGCTCGTCCACCCACACACTGACCTGCATATGGCATTCTCTGTCGATACCTCTGCCATGGCGATCAGCACTGTCCTGGAGCAGCAGGTGAAGGGACAGTGGAAACCACTGGCATTCTTTAGCCAACTTCTTCGCTCGCCAGTTGCAGATGATGATGCTGGGCATATACCTGCGGTGCATCATTTCCGCTATTTCTTGGAGGAGAGTCCTTTCACCATCTTTACTGACCACAAACCCCTCACCCAGGTGCTTGCTATGGCAAGAGATCCCTGGTCGGCCCGCCAACAGCACCACCTCTCCTTCATGTCAGAATTCACCACCGACATTCGGCACAAGGCTGGGAAAGACAATGTGGTCACCGACACACTCTCACGACCAGCCATTTGCACCCTGACACCTGACCTCAAATTCGACCAGCTTTCCCCGGACCAGAAGTGCAACGAGGAGATGCGGGCCTTCAGGACTGCCAACACGAGCCTGCAGCTCCAGGACCTCCCAGCTCCTCACGGTGAGGGCACCGTCCTGTGCATTGTCTCCATGGGGATCCTGCGACCAGTGGTTCCCCAGCACTGGTGCAGGCAAGTCTTCCACCATATCCATGACCTTTCCCACCCTTCCATCAGGTCCACAGTCCGTATGGTGGCAGAACGTTTCATCTGGCATGGGCTTCAGAAGCAGATTGCAGACTTGGCCAGAATCTGCACCCATTGACAGCTTTCCAAGATACACAGGCACTCCAGAGCGCCCATACAAGATTTCAAACACGTCCGGGAATGGTTCAGCCACATACATGTGGACATCGTCAGACCCTTACCCATTTCCTGAGCTAACCATTACCATTTCACAGTGGTAGACCACACCACTCGTTGGCCCGAGGCGATCCCGATGCAAAATCCCTCCATGGTCTCCTGCTCCCGAATGCTTTACGGATGGGTTGCCTGGTATAAGATCACCTCACCAGAGATCGGGGTGCCCATTTCACCTCTGCGCTCTGGGCACAGCTCACCAAAAGGTTGGGGATCGAGCTACATCACACCATAGCCTATCACCCACAGGCCAATGGGCCAGTCAAGCAATTGCACCCCTACCTTAAGTTGGCACTTATAGCCCACCTCACCGGCCTGACTGGGTGGATGAGCTGCCTTGGGTGCTCCTGGGCATCTGCTCAACACCTAAAGAAGACCTTTAGGCATCATCAGCCGAGCTGGTCTATGGTGCACCGTTAGCCCTACCCGGTGAGTTCGTCAACACACCTCACAACCCCCAGCAGTCACCGCATGGTCTACCTCCCCGCCTCCAGGCCCAGTTGGACTCCTTCACATCCCCACCGCTGCCCAGACATGACACACAGGCCTCTTACGTCCCCAGCGAGCTGTATTCCGCAGAGTACATTTTTATCAGGTGGGGCCCGTCCACAGCACCTCTACAAAGACCAAACGAAGGGCCATACAAAGTCATCCAGCATTCAGGATCCACTTTCACACTGGACATCGGGTTTAAGAATTAACTGTTTACGGTGGATAGGTTAAAGCCAGCCCACCTCGACCCCACCGAGCCAGTAGTTGTAGCCCAACCCAAGAAGCGAGGCCCCCCGGCAAAAAAGGACATTGGCGTCGGTTCTGGGGGAATGTGTGTGGTGGTACGCCATTAGGTAGGTGAACCTGCCCCGCTTGTTACGCACACGGCAGGGCAGCCAATCAAAATAGCGCCGTTGGGGGTTTCCTCCTGACCTCGGCACCGGGATCAAAAGCCAGCACTTGGTGACCCACGTGATGCTCTGGTGATGTCAGGAGCCCCCTCAGCACGGTTCTCAGCCAGATCCGGGCTGGGAGCATAAGACCAGCCAGGCAGCCTGCAATCACTGAACTCAACCCATCTGGTTGTGTGATCCTTCAGTTAGCAGTGTAGCCGCCACTATAATACCTAGAAATCTAAATTGTTCTTTCATTATCTTGAAAGGGAAATTAGAGTATAATGTAAGAGAGCCCTTTCATGGTAACATTTCACTCTTATGTAAATTAAGTTTATAGCCGACAAACTTCCTAAAATGTGTTAAGTAACAACAGTATCTTTGGAATTGAGGTTTCTGGACTCGTAAAAGATAATCTGTCACAGGCCTGCAACCTGACATACAGTTGTCCACCATGACTCTCTGCTGTCTATCTTCCAGCTACCTCTGAACCCATGTCACAATCTCTCTACTAATTCCAAGTGAAGGTGGACATCACATTTTTACAAGAGACACATTTGATGGAGAAAGAACACTTGAAATTAAAATGGGATTGGGTTGGACACGTGATAGTGTCTTCTTTTAATTCTAAGGTTCGAGGAGTTGCAATTTTAATACATAAGAAGGTACCTTTTATTTTAGAATTTTTTTGCTAATGCAGGTAGGGTTGTGAAGGTTAATTGTAAATTATTTTCAGAAGTGTGAACTCTGATAAATTTGTATGCACCGAATGAAGATGATGTACAATTTGTTTCTGAAATGTTTTTGTGTTTGAATCATTCAAATGAGAACAATATGATTGGAGAGGATTCTAATTGTTGTTTGGATCCATTGTTGGATAAATCTCCAAAAGTTGTGAAGAAAATCAAAATGGCAAAAAGGATAATTGAGTTGATGGGGGATTTAAATTTAGTGGAAATATGGAGATGGATGAATCAGACCGAAAGAGATTTTTTGTTTTATGATTTGTTTTCAAGAATAGATATTTTTTTTGGTATCATCACATTTGCAGGGTCGAATTGGACAAGCTGAGTATAAGAGTAGGATTTTGTCAGATCATTCACTATTGTTCATTTCATGTAGTGTTGCAGATATGGCAAAAATTAGCTATCGTTGGAGATTTAATGAAATGTTGTTAAAAAAAACCCTGAATTTCTTACATTTGTTAGAGATCAGATTAGGTTTTTTTAGAAACGGATGAGGGGTCAGTTCAAAGTAAGTTCACTTTATGGGACACTTTAAAAGCATATTTACGAGGTCAAATTATTAGTAATACTGCGAGAGTGAAGAACCAATATAAGACAGAGATTCAGTATTTAGAAAAAGAAATTGCAGCTTTAGAAAAAAACATTTCAGAAAAATGCAACTGAGGATAATAAAATACTGTTGTCTAAATTGAAACTTCAGTACAACACAAAGCAAACATAATTATGAAAAAATGATTCAGCAATTGAAACAGCACTATTATGAGTTGGGTGAGAGAGCACAAAAGGTTTTAGCTTGGCAATTGAAAACTGAATAAGTTTCTAGAATGATTAATGCAGTTTGGAGAAATTCAGGGATAACATAAACCACAGGATATTAATGATGAATTTCATATATTCTATCAGGATTTATATACACCTGAAGGGACTTCTGATTTGGAACAGATTTTTTTTATTATAATTTTTTATTTTTCACACTGTGAACCATATCAACCAAAATATATACAAATGTTTCTTATTAATTATACACAGTGGCATTTTCTCCCTTTTTCCCACCTACCTTCCCTCCCCCCTTTCCCATCCCCTCCAAAACCAATAAATATTCAACATACAATACAATAAAACCATAAAACAATGTCTTCATACAATGAAAAATAAACAAGAAAAATGTGTCATCTGTTTTTACACACTGAATCAAATCGTTTTGTCTTCTTATCATTTTAGGGGGTGGAGATCTGTTATATTCCATGTATGGTTCCCAAATTCGTTCAAATAATGTGACTTTATTTTTTAAATTATATATTATTTTTTCCAATGGAATACATTTCCTTATACCATTGCTGTATTCTCAGGCTTTCTTGCATTTTCCAAGTTAACATTATACATTTTTTTGCTACTGCTAAGGCTATCATAATTAATCTTTTTTGCACTTTATCCAGTTTGAGGCCTAATTCATTACTTCTTATGTTACTTAAAAGAAAGATCTCTGGATTTTTTGGTATGTTATTTTTTGTGATTTTATTTAATATCTGATTTAGATCTTCACAAAACGTATTCACTTTCATACTTACCCAAATTGTATGTATTGTTGTTCCCATTTCCTTCTTTCAGCTAAAACATCTATCTGATAATGTTGGATCCCATTCTTTAAATTTTGAGGATGATATATAACTTGTGTAACAAATTATACTACACCATGCGTAGCCTTGTGTTTCTTTCTTTGGCTTGGCTTCGCGGACGAAGATTTATGGAGGGGGTAAAAAGTCCACGTCAGCTGCAGGCTCGTTTGTGGCTGACAAGTCCGATGCGGGACAGGCAGACACAATTGCAGCGGTTGCAAGGGAAAATTGGTTGGTGGGGTTGGGTGTTGGGTTTTTCCTCCTTTGCCTTTTGTCAGTGAGGTGGGCTCTGCGGTCTTCTTCAAAGGAGGTTGCTGCCCGCCAAACTGTGAGGCGCCAAGATGCACGGTTGAGCCTTGTGTTTATTGTTAACTAATATGGCTACACCTCTAGCTTTTGAATTATATGATGCTGCTGCTACATATCCTACCCAGTATCTCTTTAATTTGTTATGTTCCACTTCAGTTAGATGCGTTTCCTGCACAAATGCTATATCTATTTTTTCTTTCTTCAGTAAATTTAATAGCCTCTTCCTTTTAATTTGGTTATGTATTCCATTAATGTTTATAGACATATAGTTCAACGTGGCCATCTTATATCTTGTTTCCACCTCTTTTCCACTTCCTCACCACCTCCATCCCTCTTTTTCCCATTTTCATCTCTTAGTTTTCCCTTTTTAAACTCAATGTATGACAACATATTTAAAATATAAAATACTCCAACAATTCCCACACCCAATATTACCTTAACCCCAAATGCACCCCCCACCTCTCTGAGTTGCCCCTTATCCCTTGCCAGGCAACCACAACTTCCCTTTCCATTTGGGTTGCGATCTTGCTCACAAGTGTCAACTGATTTCGCAGTGACAGTTATTCTCTCCCTGCCACCCCCCCAGAAAACTTTTTTTTAACACACATAACAAAGCTCTCCCTTTTTTCCCCTTACTTCCTTCCTTCCCCTCTCTTTTCCCTCTTTAGTTCTTTACATATACATTGTTCTTCATCTTTATATATACTTTATCACCTTTCTTCATTCTTATTACATCTCTTCATCTTTCCTTCTATCCTGTAAACGCTCTCTGAATTCTTGTGCTTCCTCCGGATCTGATAACAGTCTGTTTTGCTCCCTGGGTATAAATATTTTAAGCATGGCTGAATAACATGGATTTATAACCTTTTTTTCCATAGAATCGATTTTGCTGTATTAAACTCTTTCCTCTTCTTTAAAAGTTCAAAACTTATGTCTGGGTGAAAAAATATTTTTTGACCCTTGTATTCCAATGGTTTTTTATCTTCTCTAACTTTATTCTTTGCTCCCTCCAATATATTTTCTCTTGTCATATATCTCAAAAATTTTACAAGGATGGATCTTGGTTTTTGATGTGTCTGTGGTTTCGGAGCTAGTGCTCTGTGTGCTCTTTTTATTTCCATTCCTTCCTGCATTTCTGCCATTCCCAGGATCTTCGGGATCCATCCTTTTATAAATTCCTTCATGTCTGTGCCTTATTCACCCTCCTTCAGGCCCACTATTTTTATGTTGTTTCGCCTACGATAATTTTCCAACATATCAATTTTCTGAGATAACAACTCTTGTGTCTCTTTATTTTTTTTGTCACTTTCTTCCAATTTTCCTCTTGTCATTTACATCCATTTCTACAGCCATTTCTCGTTCTTCCACATTTTCTACTCTTTTCCCTATTTCTGTCATGACCCGTTCTAAACATTGCATTTTATCTTCTGATCTTTTCATTTTTCTTTTAATTGAACTAAATTCTAATGACAACCATTCTTTTAATGCTCTCATTCATTCTTCATAAAAGGCTTTATTCTGTCCATCTGTTTTATCTTATATTTCTCTGTGAAGATCTTGGTCTTCTTCTTCCTCTTCTTCTGTGTCTGTACCTGTGTTTGTGTCTTCTTCTTCTCTTCTTTGTATCTGTGTCTCTTCTGATTCTCCTGATGAGTTGCTTGTATCACTTTGTCAGGCCTCTTCTTGCTGGGCCTCTTGTTGTTGATCCTCCCCTCCTTGGCTGCTCATCTGTCGAGCCTCCTGCTGCTGTTCTTCTTGCCATTCACCCTGTCGACTTACTTCCTCACCTGGTTCTTCATTCCCTTTCCTGCCACCTTCCTCATCTTCCAGCAGAGAGCCTTAGTGTTGGGCGTCCCTCAGCTGGTCACGCCGTGGTTGCCCGCTCCTCGGCTGAGTCCCCCACCCGTTGGTGTTTCCTTTTACCTTTGATTGTGCACTGTGCACTTTTGTTTGGCTCAGTGAGCCATTTTTGCAGTCCACTGGTTTTAGGGTCACGACTCCGCAGGGTCGGCACCAACTTCGGAGATTGGGTGCTCTTCGCCACCATGGCTCCCTGTTCCTTCATGCAGGTAAGGCCTTCTTCTTTCTTTTCCGATGACTTTTCTTCTTCGTTTTTACTTTTTTCTTCTTGGGTGCCATCTTCTTTCTCTTCTCTGCAACTTTATCTTCTATTTCTTATACTTTATATTTGTCTTTTTTTGAGTTTTTTTCTGGAGAGGGCTGGTTTTACATGACTCCTCCTCATTTGGAACAGATTGACTCTTTTTTGGAAAATTTGAATCTACCTTTGTTAGAGAAAGTTGGATGGTCCATTTACAGATATGGAACTTAAGGAGGCATTACAATCTATGCCAAGTGGGAAATCACCTGAAGAAGATTGGTTCACAACAGAATTTTATAAAAAATTTTATGATTTGTTATTTCCTGTATATATTGATGTTCTTAAACAAGCCATTGATACCAGATTATTCCCAGAATCATTAAAAGTAGCTTCATATAGACCAATATCTTTATTGAATGTAGATTATAAAATTGTAGCAAAGGTTTTAGCAAATAGATTGGCTAATTTTTTAACTGAAATTACATGTGGATCAAGCAGGATTTATTAGGAATAGATATTCAGCTGACAATATCACTAAATTAATTACTATAATTAATCCTTCCAGACTCAACCAACCAATGATACTAGCGCTTGATGCGGAAAAGGCTTTTGACTATGTGGAGTGGAATTTTTTATTTAAGGTGTTAGAAAGATTTAAATTTGGACCACTCTTTACAAGTTGGGTTAAGGCATATTATACTAACCCTTCTGCTTGGGTGGTGACAAGTGGACAGATTTTGCCGGTATTTAATTTGTTCGGATCAACGAGACAGGGCAGTGCGTTATCACCAGCCTTATTTGCATTAGTTATAGAACCTTCAGCTCAAGCTATTAGGCAAGAAGTGAATATTAAAGGAATTGCAAGTGGATATGAATATAAAATCAATCTGTTTGCAGATGATGTTTTGATATATTTGTCCCAACCTAAGAATTCTTTAGAACTAGTACCAAATTTTTTGAGACAATATGGGGTAATTTCGGGTTATAAAGTAAATTGGGATAAAAGTGAGATATTACCAATATCAGATGGAAATTATTCAGATTGTAAACAACTTACCAAGTTTAAGTCGTCGAATAAAATTAAATATTTAGGTGTAATAGTGGATAAAGAATATCAAAATTTGTATAGTTTAAATTATGTGCCTTTATTAAATAAGATTAAATCTGATTTAAATAGATGGATGGAGTTACCATTAACATTGATTGGATGTGTAAATTATACTAACATGAATATATATCCTTGTATTCAATATTTGTTTCAGTCCGACACCAGGAAAATTTTTTAAATAATTATATAAAGTAGTTTGTTTTTATGGAAAGGAAAATTATCTAGAGTTTCTATGCAAAAGTTGACATGGAGGTATGATTTAGGAGGTCTTCAATGACCACATTTTAAGAATTACTATGAAGCTGCACAATTAAAGTTTATTAATAGACTTTTTGATCTTTCCCAGTGTAGGCGAAAGTGGAGATGGACCAAATACAGGAAAGAATCATACATCATTTTATATTTAAGTGGAATTCATTGCTTTTACAGCAGTATAAATTACCAGTTTTGAAACATTTGATGGGGGTGTGGTCTTAATGGAATCAATTAATAGGATGGAAAGGAAAAATTCCATTATATCAAAATCAGATAATTCCATTTTCAATTAATAATCCTTACTTGCAGGATTGGGAATCAAAAGGAGTTGTATTAGTGGAGGATTGTTTTGAAGTAGGTTCATTTCTTTCATTTAATAGATTTAGAGAGAAATTTGGTGTATTTCAAAATACTTTATTTGTTCATTTTCAATTACGAGACTTTTTAAAGGAGATTTTTGGTAGAGAATTAATATTATCAAGTCAAATGAAATTTGAGAAATTAATTACTGATAAGGGTTATAAGAGTTTTATTTCAGGAATGTATTGGTTATTACAGGAAAAGATGAAAACGTTAGATGTATTTAAAATAAAAGATAAATGGGAGAAAGATTTATTTATTCCTATTTCTGAGGGAGAGTGGTCAAAAATGTGTTTAAATAGTGTTACAAAATTAATTAATGTGCGATATAGTTTAGTAAATTATAATTTTTTGCATCAGTTATATTTAACTCCTGAAAAATTGAAAAAATATGGGTTCAGACAGTCAGATTTGTGTTTTCGGTGTGGTGATCTAATAGGTACTTTTTTATATTCGGTGTGGGATTGTTTAAAGATTAAGCCTTTTTGGGAAAAAATTATTAAATTTTTGTGAGATTTATTCAAAATAGATCTATATGTTGACCCTTGGGTATGTTTAATGGGATACATGAATACAATCACAGCTAATTCATGTTTGGAGAAACTTCATATGTTTAAGATTGGTGGTTGCTAGATAAAGTGTGACTGCAACTTGGGAAAATGATGTTGAATTGAGTATACAGAGATGGCATAATGAAATGTAATCATTTATTTATTTGGAGAAGATCATTATAATTTACGTAACAGCTATTCTTTCTTTGTTGAAATGTGGAGTTTATATTTGAAATGTTTGGGTTTAGAAGCTAAGCAATGGCTTCGTATGTGATGGAAGATGTAAAAATGGCACAACACACAACACCCTGTATAAGTTGATTTTATTGTAATTTTTTTCAATAAGATCCAAAGTTGGAAGGTTTGTAGGAGGTGGGGTGGGTGGGAGGGGGGATGAGGGAGGGATATTAGGGGGTAGCTTTACTTTATATTGTTTTTTTTTTCAATTTTGTAAAATTTCAAATAAGGTTTTCCAAAAAAAGCAACTGGTACCTCAGTTGTGGAAATCCTGGGACAAACCTAGAAGAACCTTCCAGAGCGGCAAACATTTACTTTTCAAGCACCAAAGCCTGGTGAACTTTATACATGTTTAATTCTGTGCACAGTTTAAGAATTGCCTGCAACCAGTAAAATTGGAAGAATGAGAAGTGAGATTGAACTGTGAACCAAAGAACTTTTCTTAAATTTACACACACAGTACAAACACGTGCTTAAAATTAGAAGGGGGTTAATTTAGGTTAGTTAAGTTAATAGAGATGTTAAAGTTTGAATCTTTTTTCATGTTTAAAGAGAATTAAAAACAACTTTTATTTAAGTAACTATTTGTAGTGGTGAATATCTATTGCTGTTGGGTTTTGGGATCCTTTGGGCTCGTAATACTAGAAAAATCTTTACCTTTAAGTAGAGTAGTGTTAAATCGCCATTGTTTTTTTTTAGTCACTGAATATTGGTAAATTCCAAATTTAAAATTACAGGGGCATGATCTGAAATAACTATACCTTGATAGTCACAGTAATCAATTGATTTTTCTATTAGAAAGTAATCAATCCTCATATTAGAACAATGTACACTTGAAAAAAAGAATAATCTCTCCTAGTGGGATTCAAAAATCTGCATATATCAGAGACTCCCATATTGGATAAGAAGGATTAAATTACCATTGCTGATTTGGTAGGATTAAAGATCTATTTGAAGAAGTGTTTGATATTGTATTTAAATAACAGTTAAAATTCCCAACTAGGATTAATGAATATTGAGATCTATCTGGTAATAGACCAAAAAAATTCAAAGAAAGTCAGTTCATCCATGTTTGGACCATATATATTAGTTAATACAACTAATTTGTTATGTAATTTCCCCTTAACGATAATAGAATGCTGTGGCGGTGCACATCTCTGTGTGTGAACCAGCCCCACTTGTACCGCCACACTGGCGGGGCAGCTGCAGAAAGAGGGTGCCGTTGTGGTTGGCTCATTGCCTCATGGCTTAGGCGATAGCTCGCACCCCGGGCAATGTGGTGATCTCACAGCTGTGCGGGTTGGAGCTCCCATTGGCCTTAAAGGGGTGTGTGCGAAGTTCAAATAAACAGTTCAACTGAATTCCCCTACTGTGTCCAGTGGTGTATTTCTGTTTGTGTAGCAGCCGATACATTGGTGACCCCGCGGAGCCCAGATGTTATCTGATCTACAAAATGAATTCGTTGGCGATCAGCACTGTCTCCGTGAAACTCCCCAACCCCCTGCGGACCCATCGACCTCGCACGTGGTTCGGGCAGGCGGAGGTGCAGTTTCATCTCAGACAGATCACCTCTGACTCCATGATGTTCTATCATGTGGTGGGTGCCCTTGATAAAGAAACCATGGCCAGAGTGGACGACCTGATCTACAATCCTCCAGAGGAGGGCAAGTATGTCACCCTCAAAGCCCTCCTCGGCACCTTCGGTCTCTCCCGCCGGCAGCGCATGACCAGGCTGATGCACCTTGATGACCTGGGGGACAGAGCCCCTTCCATGCTGATGGATGAAATACTTGAACTGGCAGAAAGCCTCAAACCCTGCCTGATGTTTGAGCAAGGCTTCCTTGAACAAATGCTGGAAGACATCCAGCTCCTACTAGCGGATGAGGACTTCTCAGACCCCCGGAATGTCGCAGCCTGCTCCAACGTGCTGTGGTGAACTAAATGGGAGAACGAGGCCACCATGAATCAGGTCACCTGCCCTGGACCCAGCCGACTATAGCCCACCCCCAGGCAGAAGTTGGAGGAGCACCAAACCACCTGGTGTTTCTACCACCCACGCTGGGGAGCCCAAGCCTGCAAGTGCCACTAGCCCTGCTCATACCAGGGAAACAATCAGGCCAGCCGCAACTGATGGCTGCAACGGCTGGCTACATGAACAGTCTCTTGCACGTGGTCGACAAGACCAATGGATGGCGTTTTCTGGTGGACACTGGAGCAGAGTTGAGGATGCTTCCCCTGACTACCCTCGAATCCTGCATGAGAGCATGCGGCCCAACCCTGTGGGCAGTACAAGGCACCAACATAGACCTTTGGCACATGGACCATTCACATACACCATGGGCCAGACAAATATGGCTGGAAGTTCTTGCTGGCCACCGTGAGAACTATGCTGCTCGGAGCCGATTTCGATCAAGTGCACAGCCTGCTGGTCGACCTGAAGGGCAAGAGACTTGTGCATGTCCACACCTTCCAGACCCACCGACTTGAGCTGTCCAGCATGCACAGCCTGGGGAAGGACAACATCTGCACACCCAGGAATGAGTACTCCTGCATCCTACATGAGTTCCCTGCCATTCTATGGCCACAATTCACCACCTCCGTGCCTCAGCATGGTGTCCACTACCACATCATCACACTGGGCCCCCCACTCCATGCCAAGGCCAGACGACTGCCGGCAGAGAAGCTGAAGCTCACAAAGGAGGTTCTCCTGCCTCCAGGAACTCGGCATAGTTCGCAGGTCAGACAGTCCCTGGGCCTCTCCCCTGCACATGGTCCCAAAGGCCTTTGGGGGTTGCTGCCCATGTGGGAACTACCACCGGCTCAACAACACAACCACACATGACCGATATCCATCCCCTACTTTACGGCCAACCTACTAAGGTTGACTTGGTGAGGGGCTACCATCAAATTCCCGTACACCCAGAATGATATTGGCAAAACCACCATCATCACCCCATTCAGCCTTTCTGAATTCCTGAGGATGTCCTTTGGCCTGAGGAACACAGCCCAGACCTTCCAGCGGCTCATGGACGCAGTGGATAGAGACCTGGACCGTGTTCATCTATCTTAACAACATCATCATCGCCAGTCGAGATCACAATGAGCACAAGACCCATCTTCGCACACTGTTCGCCCGCCTGGCTGAATTCGCCCTCACCGTCAACGTGACCAAATGTCAGTTCAGGTAGCTACAGTTTCTGGACCACACCATCACCGAGGATGGGGCAGCACCATCACAGGACAAGGTCAAGGCCATTCAGCAGTTCCCCAAGCCAGACACTCTCAAGAGCCTACAGGAGTTCATCGGGAGGGTTAACCTACCACCGTTTCATCCTGGGGGTTGCCCACACATGCGCCCACTGTTTGCCCTGATCTCAGCCAAGAAAAAGACACTCGAGTGGTCAAAATAGCTTGAGACAGCCTTCGCATGGATCAAGACCGTCCTCGCTAGTGCCACCCTATTGACCCACCCATGGCCCGATGCCCACATAGCACTCTCAGTGGACATGTCCGCCTTGGCCATCGAGGGCATCCTCAGGCAAGAAGTCAATGGGCAGTGGTGCCCGCTGGTATTCTTCAGCCGGCATCTCTGACCACCTGAGCTGAAGTACAGTGCATTCGACAGGGAGCTCCTGGCCCTGGACCTCTCTATCAGGCACTTCCACTACTTCCTGGAGGGCAGACCATTCACTGCTTTCACAGAACACAAGTCGCTCACTCACACCCTTGCCATGGCTAAGGACCATTAGTCGGTACACCAGTAGTGACACCTTTCCTACATCTCGGAGTTCACCACCGGCAGGTAAGGACAATGTCTTTGCCGACATGCTCTCCAGACCTACCATCTACCATCCACAACTTGTACCCCAGCCTGAACTATGCCCAATTAGCTCAGGCCCAGAGGGAGGATAAAGAGACATGAGCCTTCCAAACTGCCTGCTCCTTGAGGACCTGAAGCTGCCAGGCAACCTTGACACAATCAACCATCTCGCTGCGACCGGTAGTCCCCCGCAGTGGAGGCAGGAGGTGTTTCGGATGATTCACGAATTGGCCCACCCCCAGTCAAGACTTCGTTACGCATGGTGGCGGAAAGTTTCATCTGGCACGGATTAAAAAAACAAGTGGCCTAGATGGCGAGGAATTGCATGCATTGCCAAGCCTCCAAAGTACAATGTCATGTTAAAGACCCAATACAACATTTCAACCGCCAGCCAGGAGGTTTGACCATATCCACATTGATGTAGTGGGCCCCCCAAGGGATGCTGCTACCTCCTGACTGTGGTCGACCGGACGACGAGGTGGCCAGAAGCCATCCCCATCAGGGACACTTCCGCCAAGTCCTGCGCCAGAGCCATGCTCACTAACTGGGTCACCCAGTTCAGCAATCCAGCCCACATGACCAGCGACAGGGGCGCTCAGTTCACCTCCGCCCTCTGGGTGCAACTGGCAAACCGCTTGGGAATCAAGTTCCACCACACAACAGCCTATCATCCACAGGCAAATGGACTTGTAGAGCACTTCCACCGGCACCTCAAGGCGGCTCTCATAGCACGGCTAAAAGGACCCAACTGGACAAACGAGCTGCTGTGGGTCCTGCTTGGCATTGAAACGACTCCGAAAGAGGACCTCCAGGCTTCATCCGTAGAACTTGTCTACAATGCACCACTGTCGCTACCCGGGGAGTTTTACAGAGTAGAATCTCACCTCCACAACAGACTCGCCTCACTGGCACCCCCACCACTGACCCACCACTGCATGCACATGGTGAATGTTCCCAAAGAGCTGGCTTCAGCGGAGCTCATGATCTTCCGGCATGGCCCACACCCAACCCCCCTGCAGTGCCCGTAAGAAGGTCCTCCATTGATCGGGAAAGACTTTCACCCTGGACATTGGGGGCAGGGAGGAACTATTCGTGGTCAATCGACTGAAGCCGGCACACGTGGACTTAGAACAACCCGTGCAGATGGCCCAACCTAAACAGAGGGGTCAGCCATCCAAGTGGCAGGATATGTAAGCCGGTTCTGGGGGGGGGGTTTGTGTGGTGGCACACATCTCTGTGAGCGAACCAACCCCACTTGTACTGCCACGCTGGTGGGGCAGCTGCAGAAAGATGGCGCCGTTGGGGCTGTCTCATTGCCTTGTGGCTTCGGCCACAGCTCGTGCCCCGGGCAATGTGGTGACATTACCGCTACATGGGGCGGGACTCCCAATGGCCTTAAAGGGGCACTCGCGAAGTTCAAATAAACAGTCCAACTGAAACCCCCACCATGTCCAGTGGTGTGTTTCTGTTTGTGTAGCAGCCTCTACAATGCCCCATTTTATCTATAGTACTCTTGGGTAGAACAAATGGAACCTTTTGATGAATTAATATGGAGACACCCCTAATCTTAGTTTCTGAAGGAGTCCTCCTCATTTGAACATTGGCTGTCTTTATTTGACTTTTTAATAAGTGCTTCTTAAAAACAAGTAATATCTGCCTTCAAGTGTTTGATAATAGCAAGTACCCTTCTTTGTTTTATAGCTCCATTTACCCTTTGATATGTAAGGAACAGTAAATGGATGATTGTAGCATGCTTCATCTTTACTCCAGAGGCTGCCGTCCTGCCTCCATGCTGCAAAACAGAACACAAAAAAACATGAAATATTAATAGCAACCTTGTACCTGAATAACCCAAACAAAATCCTCCCTTCCAAACCTCCCATACTTGAAGGTCACAAAACAAATTTGTGGCCATCTCCAAAAAACCCACTTCCAACCCCTATTGCCTCCACTGTCGATGTTACTGGCTCCTAATTAAAACCATACATTGCTTTATTTCTTCCCTGGAATAAGAATAAACAAAGATTCCACCAGACTGATAACACTCTGCTAGTGTCTGGAAAATGTTCTACAACATCCAATTGTGCATGCCCTCTCCCTTAGCAACAATTGAAACTCTAAATATCCCATTTAACAATTACTGCTAAAATACAATTCTTTTAAAGGGGAATATTTTAGAAATTTAAGCAGTTTGCTGCTAACAAAGGTCTTCACGTCACACAGTTGTCACATTTAAACCTTGCCATTATTTTAAACTAACATATTCTCCAAAAACAAATGGACAAGAAGATATTAGACGCATGTGCAATGACATTTTACTGGTTTCAATAACTCAAAATGAAAAGAAAAGCTTAACCCCCCCAGCCCTCTATTTATCATTCATTCATAAAAAATATCTTTTCAGCTTCCAAATGATTAATAGAGGGTGAGCTACTAGCTATCTTACACAAAAAAAGAGCTCTAATTGTCCAATACGTATGTAAATTCCACCAGTATTACCAATAAATATATTCACCAAGTACAAAGTTGTGTCTAATTGAATACATACAGTAAGTCAAAAATCCCCTCCCTCAAAATGGAATCCACGATGAAAACTGAGTCATATTACACAGATAACATGAGACAACGGGGGAAGAAAATATTTTCTCCCCTCTCTTTAAATTTAAAGTCACCCAGGTTCACCTGGAAAAAGTCCACACATCTTGAGCTCAACAGCAGTCTCTCTTTTCACAAACTCCCAGGCTTCCTCAGGTGAACTCACAAAAATCTTCTGACCTCCATTTATAATCCTCCACCTTGCCGGGTAGAGTAATGCTGGTTTAAAGTCATTCTTACTGAGCTTCGCCATTACCTTGTTATAAACTCGACGAAGAGCAGCCACTTCTCGACAGAAATCCTCTACAAATCTGATCCATTGTTCTTGATATGTTGTCTTTCTTAGATCGAGCCATTCTTAAAATTTGTTCCTTTTTTTGAAAATAGTGAAACCGAAGTGATCACAGGTGTCCTGAAGTAAGCTTTGGAGATAGAGAGCAATGTGCTCTATCCAATACTAAACCTTTCCTGACAAGTTCGGCCGCAAACAATTCAGTGAGTAAATCAGTAAAGAATTTTAGCAGTGGTTTTCCTTTCTCACTGTCCTCTTTTAGACCGAGGATACAAATATTGTTGCAACGACTCTGTCCTTCAAGGTTTAATATCCATGTTTTTAATTTTTTATTGTCAGCCATCAGAACTTGATTTTGCTCCTCTAATTTGTCTAATCTAGCGTTCCTAGTAATCCAGTCACCTTCCAGTGCTGATAAATTTTCTTCATTCTATGGATTGGAATCCAGCACGGTGTCTAATTTCTTCTCAAGACCAAGCTTTCAGAGCTTTGACAGTTTTAGTAGCCATTCCAAAAGTCAAGGGAGTATCTTGTTCAGTCTCAACTTCTTCCTCTATTTCTTCACATTTTTTTCCTTCATAGTTTTGACTTTGGGTACTTTGTTCCTCTTTTCAGCATGAAATAACTCCTAGTGATATTGGAATCAAAAATTAAATGATTTGGTTAATTAAAAGTGAGTTAAAAAGTTGGGAATTATTAGAAGTTAGACAGAGTTCAACGACCACACCCTATTGCAACTTCTCAGATTTAATTCCATGCCCACATGAATGTGTCCAGGTTGCAGAAAGTACTAGGGAAACTGAGAAGGTAAATCCTCAGGGCCCGACCTGGTACAACATTGTGAGAAGCTTGGAAAGAGTTACATCAATGTTACCTACGGGTGAGGTACTAGAAACTGCTGGGTGTCTGATGATGTTGTGTCTGTATTTAACAAGGGCAATAAGTCATGGCAGGAAGAGGAAAGCCAGTGAGCCTATTATCAATCATGGACAAGTTACATTGAGTAGATTCTGAGGGACAGGATTTACCAGCATTTGGAAATTCCAGAAGGTTTGATCACACAGAATCCAGAATGAACTTAAATTTTAATTTTTAATTTGGAGATACAATTAACCTATGAACTTAGGAACTAATTTTAAAATTGGCTTGGTGGAAGGAGACAGGGAATGATAGGTGATTGGAGGTCTGAGTCTAGTGATATACCGAAGGGATCAGTGCTGGGTTCACTGTCGTTTCTCATCTATATTTACAATTTTTGTGAATTGGCCCTTATGAAGAGGTTTCAGCCCAAAAACAGACCCAGAATTCCTCCAGCATTTTGTGTGCTGCTCCAGTTTTCCAACGTTTGTGGCCTCTCTTTCTTGCTTTATTTAATATGGTTCACAAATTACACCATAATTTCTGGTAGAATGGACAATGAATAAAATTAAGGATTAGCAGATGAAGACAAGTTCAAGGTGATGTAGCTTAAGCCAGAAAGGACTTACAAATTAAATGGCAGGGTGATGAAGATTGTGCTGTAATAGAGAGCATGAGAGGTACAGATATATATTTCCCTGAAAGTGGCAACGCAGGTAGACAGGATGTGAAGAAGGCATTTTCCATGCTTGTCTTCATCTCTCATGGCATTGATTAGAGGAGTTGGGGCATCATATTACAACTGAGTGGGACCACACAGGAGTGTTGTGTGCATTTCTGGTCACCCAGCCATAGGATGTCATTAAGTTTGTTTATTATCATCTGACTGTACATATACAAACAGTATTTCTCTGGATCTCAGTGAACACGCATACACACTCAATACACAACACATGATAATCATATATATTCATAAATATATAATTTAAAATAAATATATAGCCTATTTTGTGATGAACAATCTCACAGCCTGCAGGAAGAAACTTTCCCAGCCCGGCAGTCCTGATTTTGCTGCTCTTGTCCCTCCATCTTGATGGTAGTGGGTCAAAGATACTTTGTGCTGGTTGAAAAGGATTCTCTATAATCCTTTGAGCTCTATTTAAGCAACACTTCCAGTAAATGTCATCAAAAGAGGAAAGGGAGGCTATAGAGATCTTCTCAGCCATTTTGGGATATTTTTCCCTCGACTGATGGAGGCTGAGACTGACTTTATAGAGGTATATAAAACCACGTGGAGTATAGATGAGGTAAATGGGTAGAGGAGTCTAAAACTAGTATGGGGGGGAGGGGAATATGATATAGATGAGAGGGGAACAATTTAAAATGGAACTGAGGAGCAACTTTGGGTGGTGAATACTCAGAAAAAGCTGCCTGAGGAATCTGTAGGTGGGTACTTCCACAAAGTTTGAAGAACTGATAAACAGGTCCATGGATACAAAAGCTTCAGAGTTAAACAGGTGAATTATATGGAAAAGGAATGATTTCAGGAGGACAACTTAGTTTAAAAAGATGAGTTATTTGTATAATGTATATTACCTATCTCGGCTGCACCATTTCATCGGATGCAAGGATCGACAACGAGATAAACAACAGACTCGCCAAGGCAAATAGTGCCTTTGGAAGACTACACAAAAGAGTCTCGAAAAACAACCACCTGAAAAACCTCACAAAGATTAGCGTATACAAAGCCATTGTCATACCCACACTCCTGTTCGGCTCCGAATCATGGGTCCTCTACCGGTATCACCTACGGCTCCTAGAACGCTTCCACCAGCGCTGTCTCCGCTCCATCCTCAACATTCATTGGAGCGACTTCATCCCTAACATCGAAGTACTCGAGATGGCTGAGGCCGACAGCATCGAGTCCACGCTGCTGAAGATCCAGCTGCGCTGGGTGGGTCACGTCTCCAGAATGGAGGACCATCGCCTTCCCAAGATTGTGTTCCATGGCGAGCTCTCCACTGGCCACCGAGACAGAGGTGCACCAATGAAGAGGTACGAGGACTGCCTAAAGAAATCTCTTGGTGCCTACCACATTGACCACCGCCAGTGGGCTGATCTCGCCTCCAACCGTGCATCTTGGCGCCTCACAGTTCGGCGGACAGCAACCTCCTTTGAAGAAGACCGCAGAGCCCACCTCACTGACAAAAGGCAAAGGAGGAAAAACCCAACACCCAACCCCAACCCACCAATTTTCCCCTGCAACCGCTGCAACCGTGTCTGCCTGTCCCGCATCGGACTTGTCAGCCACAAACGAGCCTGCAGCTGACGTGGACATTTACCCCCTCCATAAATCTTCATCCGCGAAGCCAAGCCAAAGAAGAAGAAATGTATATTTGTCCTGTGTGTATATTGTTTGTCTCTTTGGCTTGGCTTCGCGGACGAAGATTTATGGAGGGGGTAAAAAGTCCACGTCAGCTGCAGGCTCGTTTGTGGCTGACAAGTCCGATGCGGGACAGGCAGACACGATTGCAGCGGTTGCAGGGGAAAATTGGTGGGTTGGGGTTGGGTGTTGGGTTTTTCCTCCTTTGCCTTTTGTCAGTGAGGTGGGCTCTGCGGTCTTCTTCAAAGGAGGTTGCTGTCCGCCAAACTGTGAGGTGCCAAGATGCACGGTTTGAGGCGTTATCAGCCCACTGGCGGCATCAAGAGATGTGGCAGGCATCAAGAGATTTCTTTAGGCAATCCTTGTACCTTTTCTTTGGTGCACCTCTGTCACGGTGGCCAGTGGAGAGCTCGCCATATAACACGATCTTGGGAAGGCGATGGTCCTCCATTCTGGAGACGTGACCCATCCAGCGCAGCTGGATCTTCAGCAGCGTGGACTCGATGCTGTCGACCTCTGCCATCTCGAGTACTTAGACGTTAGGGATGTAAGCGCTCCAATGGATGTTGAGGATGGAGCGGAGACAACGCTGGTGGAAGCGTTCTAGGAGCCGTAGGTGGTGCCGGTAGAGGACCCATGATTCGGAGCCGAACAGGAGTGTCTACTAAATAGAATAATACCTAGTGTCACCGAGAATATTCTCCCAGAATCACAGTGCGGCTTTCGCGCAAACAGAGGAACTACTGACATGGTCTTTGCCCTCAGACGGCTCCAAGAAAAGTGCAGAGAACAAAACAAAGGACTCTACATCACCTTTGTTGACCTCACCAAAGCCTTCGACACCGTGAGCAGGAAAGGGCTTTGGCAAATACTAGAGCGCATCGGATGTCCCCCAAAGTTCCTCAACATGATTATCCAACTGCACGAAAACCAACAAGGTCGGGTCAGATACAGCAATGAGCTCTCTGAACCCTTCTCCATTAACAATGGCGTGAAGCAAGGCTGTGTTCTCGCACCAACCCTCTTTTCAATCTTCTTCAGCATGATGCTGAACCAAGCCATGAAAGACCCCAACAATGAAGACGCTGTTTACATCCGGTACCGCACGGATGGCAGTCTCTTCAATCTGAGGCGCCTGCAAGCTCACACCAAGACACAAGAGAAATTTGTCCGTGAACTACTCTTTGCAGACGATGCCGCTTTAGTTGCCCATTCAGAGCCAGCTCTTCAGCGCTTGACGTCCTGCTTTGCGGAAACTGCCAAAATGTTTGGCCTGGAAGTCAGCCTGAAGAAAACTGAGGTCCTCCATCAGCCAGCTCCCCACCATGACTACCAGCCCCCCCACATCTCCATCAGGCACACAAAACTCAAAACGGTCAACCAGTTTACCTATCTCGGCTGCACCATTTCATCAGATGCAAGGATCGACAATGAGATAGACAACAGACTCGCCAAGGCAAATAGCGCCTTTGGAAGACTACACAAAAGAGTCTGGAAAAACAACCACCTGAAAAACCTCACAAAGATAAGCGTATACAGAGCCGTTGTCATACCCACACTCCTGTTCGGCTCCGAATCATGGGTCCTCTACCGGCATCACCTACGGCTCCTAGAACGCTTCCACCAGCGTTGTCTCCGCTCCATCCTCAACATCCATTGGAGCGCTTTCATCCCTAATGTCGAAGTACTCGAGATGGCTGAGGCCGACAGCATCGAGTCCACACTGCTGAAGATCCAGCTGCACTGGGTGGGTCACGTCTCCAGAATGGAGGACCATCGCCTTCCCAAGATCGTGTTATATGGCGAGCTCTCCACTGGCCACCGTGACAGAAGTGCACCAAAGAAAAGGTACAAGGACTGCCTAAAGAAATCTCTTGGTGCCTGCCACATTGACCATCGCCAGTCGGCTGATATCGCCTCCAACCGTGCATCTTGGCACCTCACAGTTCGGCGGGCAGCAACCTCCTTTGAAGAAGACCGCAGAGCCCACCTCACTGACAAAAGGCAAAGGAGGAAAAACCCAACACCCAACCCCAACCAACCAATTTTCCCCTGCAGCCGCTGCAACCGTGTCTGCCTGTCCCGCATCGGACTTGTCAGCCACAAACGAGCCTGCAGCTGACGTGGACTTTTACCCCCTCCATAAATCTTCATCTGCGAAGCCAAGCCAAAGAGAAGAGATATTGTTTGTCTGTATATGTGTTCTGCCTGGTTGTGTCCCTGCAGATTTTGCCCGAGAATCGGAGAACGCTGTTTTGTAGGTTGCACATGCAATTGGATGATAAATAAACCAGCTAGATAAAAGTTGAAGCGTTGATTGAAAGGATGGGGTGAACGGGTCGAGCGGTCTGAGTCGGTGTCGTGGCGGGAGTGAGCGGGCGGGGGCGCTGTGGCCGCCGGTGCAAGGCGGGAAGATGGCGGAGGAGGAAAAGCCGCAGACGATGCTGTACTGGGGCTCGGGATCGCCGCAGTGCTGGCGGCTCCAGATCGCGTTGCTGGAGAAGAAGCAGGACAATGTCCCGCAGAAGTTGGTTTCCTTCAATAAAGGGGAGCACAAGTCGCCACAGGTGCTGGCGTTAAACGCTCGAGGACAAGTAAGGACGTGTCGGCTCCGCTCCCCCGGGGCCCTCATCCATGCAGCGTCTCGTCCCCCTCCCTCGGGGCCCTCATCCTAACTGCGTTTCTTTCCCCCACTCCCCAGGTCCCGGCCTTCATTCTGGAAGGCGTCTCCATCAACGACTCGGTGGCCGCCTGCTTCTACCTGGAGGTGAGTGTGTACGGGCCAGGCCCAACCTCACGGAGCCTGGCGGCAGTCTTGAAGGGGTGGGTGCCCTGAGGAGGCTGAAGGCGAATATGGTTCACAAATTACACCATTATTTCTGGTAGAATGGACAATGAATAAAATTAAGGATTAGCAGATGAAGACAAGTTCAAGGTGATGTAGCTTAAGCCAGAAAGGACTTACAAATTAAATGGCAGGGCGGTGGAGATTGTGCTGTAATAGAGAGCATGAGAGGTACAGATATATATTTCCCTGAAAGTGGCAACACAGGTCGACAGGACAGGTAGACCCCCCCCCCCCCCGAGGGGGGTTGGTCATGGGACCCCAGTTCTTGGAAGGGTTTTACCTGACTGAGGGGATTTAGGGTGAGTGTCTCCAGCCCTAGGAGGGGTAGGTTTACTTTTCTCCTGCAATTGAGAAGGGTGGGTTCCCCCAGCCTGGGAGCAATGGGTTTTCCTACCCCCTTGGGCTGCAGCAGTACAGGACCTTGATGAGACTACACCTGGAGTACTGTGTGCCAGTTTGGTCTCCTTATCTGAGGAAGGACATCCTCGCCATGGAGGGGGTGCAGAGAAGATTCACTAGACTGATGGAAGGACTTGCATATGAAGAAAGGGTTGTATTCTCTGGAATTTAGAAGATTGAAGGGGGATCTTCTAGAAATAAAATTCTTAAGGGTTGAGACAGACTAGATGCAGGAAGGTTGTTTCCAATGCTGAGGAAAACCAGTGGTCACAGTTTAAGGATAAGGGGGAAGTTTTTCAGGAGTGAGATGAGGAAAAATTTCTTCTCTCAGGGTGGTGGATCTGTGGAATTCTTTGCCACAGGAAGTAGTTGAGGCCGGTTCCTTGTCAAGATTTGGCCCTTGTGGCTAAGGGGATCAAGGGGTATGGGAAGAAAGCAGGAACCGGGTACTGATCAGCCATGAACATATTGAATGGCGGTGTAGGCTTGAAGGGCCAAATGGCATAATCCTGCACGTGGAGGTTTTGGAAAGAGTATTTCAATTTCGAGCTACCGCATGGTAATGGGCTCTTCCTGCCCAGATGTCCTTGCTGCCCAAATACACACACATGGCCAATCAACCATAGTCTTTGGAACATGGGAGGAAACCGGAGCACCTGGAGGAAACCCACGCAGACACGATGAGAACGTCAAACTCCTGACTGACAGCGCTAGATTTGAATGTGTGTCACTGGTGTTGTAATAGCATTGTGTTAACTGTGCTGCCCATTTATAGGGTGCTGTCTGAATTGGACAGAATGAGCTTTGTCGAGAGTTTGGACAAATTGGGGTTGTTTTCTCGAGCGCTGAAGGGCGATTATAAAATTATGAAATGTGGGTTGGATAGACAGCTCAATAATTCAGTGGTTAAAATGTCACACACTCTGGGGACATGTTTAAGTTGAGCAAGGTATGCTTAAAGCTAAAGCGTCAAGCACTTATTGTTTTATTCTGAGAGAGGTCAGAGTCTGAAATGGACTGCCATGGGTACGAATGGAAGGAGATGTTAGAAGAAAATGCAGGTAACAGGATTATGTATCGTGCTAGCAGAAAAGATTTTGCTTTATTTGGTCAAATTGGCCATGCGTACTGGTCTATGTTGTATGGCTGTTAAACGAGAAAGTCTGCAGATGCAGGGATTGTGGTGCAATACAGAAACATGTTCAAGGAATTCAGCAGCTCATGTACTATTGACAGGAAGTCTCGCATTTTGGGCCTAGCTTATTGATTGGTGTAAAAACTGTTTGTAGTGTCAACAGCAGTGTTATAATTTGTTCCCTTTCTTGGTGTGTCGGCCACCCCAAGTTGGCAGGAGTCCACGTGGATTGAAGAAAAAAATCAAAGGGAATCTTTCCTAGGGATGCTGCGTGACCGGAGCTCCTCCAGAACTTGGCCCCAGCATTTGCAGGCTTTTTTGTTTGAATCGAAAATCAATCCCATTGGCATTGTGCGTTGATCCTGTGGGGAACAGCTTGTCAGTTTGGAGAGAGAGACGCTAATGCCGGGATCTGAGGGAGGAAACCAGCTGCTGGAGGAACTCAGCAGGGTAAGCAACATCTGTGGAGGCAAAGGGTTAGTTGATTTTTTTGAATGGATGCCCTTCATAGGGACAGAAATGGAGAATGAGTCAGTTTTGAGAGGAAGGAGCTTGTTAAGGTCTGAAAATTCTGTAGTCCTTTTTTGAACAAAATGGAACGTGACAGAACAGCTTCCACTCTTTCTGAGCACTTTGACCAATATCTCTTTGATTGTGCTTTATCCAGGGGCTTTCTTATTTCAAAACAAAATCACACTCTTTGAATTTCGGAAAGACCCATAGAACATTACAGCACAGAAACAGGCCTCTTCAGCCCTTCTAGTCTGTGCCGAACCATTTTTACCTAGTCTCACTGACCTGCACCTAGTCTATTGCCCTCCAGACCTCTCCCATCCATTTACCTGTCCAAATTCCTTTTAAATGTTTAAAATTGAGCTTGCATACACCACTTTAGTTGGAAGCTTGTTCCACACTCCCACCACTCACTGTGTAAATAAGTTCCCCTCAAACCTTTCCTCTTTCACCCTTAACCCATGTCCTCTGGTTGTATCTCACCTACCCTCAATGGAAAAAAGCCTATTGACATTCTTCTCATAATTTTGTATCTCGATCAAATCTCCCCTCATTCTCCTATACTTCAGGAAATAAAGTCTTAACCTGTTTAACCTTTCTCTGTAACTCAGTTCCTTTAGACTAGGCAACATCCTAGTATTGCTCTCTTTTTATCCTATTGATAACTGCACACAGTATTCCAAATTTGGTCTCACCAATGTCTCATAGAACTTCACCATAACATCCCAACTCCTGGACTCAATACTGTGATTTATGAAGGCCAAGATGCCAAAAGTTCTCCTTACAACCCTGTCCACTTGTGATGCCACATTCAGGGAATTATGTATCTGTATTCCCAGATCCTTCTGTTCTACCGCACTCCTCAGTGCTGTACTATTCACCGTGTATGTCCTTTCTTGGTTTGAAAATGCAACATCTTATACTGGTATGCTTTAAATTCCATCTGCCATTTTTCAGCCCATTATTCCAGCTGGTCCAGATCCCTCTGAAAGCTTTGAAAACCTTCGCTGCCAACAACACCTCCAACTTTAGTGTCATCTGCAAACTTGCTGATTCAATTTACCACATGATCATTGATATAGATGACAAACAACAATGGTCCCATCATTAATCCCTGAGGCACACCACTAGTCACCGTCTCCAGTCAGAGAAGCAATCATCCACCACTATCTGGCTTCTCCCGTCCAGCCATTGTAGAGTCCAGTTCACTACTTCACCATGCATACTTGGCGTCTGAGCCTTCCTGACTAACCTCTCATGCAGGACCTTCTCAAAGGCCTTACTAATGTCCATGTCGACAACATCCACAGCTTTCCTTCATCAACTTTCCTGGTAACCTTGAAAAACTATAAGATTGGTTAAACATGACCTACCATGCACAAAGCCATGTTGATTATCCCAAATCAATCCATGGCTATCCAAATAGTTGTCTGTTCAATCTCTTAGAAAACCTTCCAATAATTTGCCTACTATTGACGTCTGGCTTACTGGCCTATAATTTCCAAGGTTACTTTTGGAGCCTTTTTTAACGTGAGCTACCCTCAAATCCTCTGGAACCACACCTGTGTCTAATTTAAACATTTTAAATATTTCTGCCAGAGCCCCTGCAATTTCCACACTGGCCTCCATCAAGGTCTGAGGGAATATCTTGTCAGGCCTGAGGATTTATGCACCCTTATTTGCTTTAAGACAACGAGCACTTCCTTTTTAATCTGGATAGTTCCATGACCTCTCTGCTTGTTTTCCTTAATTCCCATTGACTACCCTTTTCCTGAGTGAATACAGTTGAATAAAAAGTCTTAAGATTGCCTTCATCTCTTTTAGATCTACACAAAGCCAATCACTCTGATCTTCAAGGGCACCAATTTTGTCCCTTACTATCCTTTTGCTCTTAACATGCATGAAGAAATCCTTAGGATTTTCCTTTACATTGTCTGCCAAAGCAACTTCATGTCTTCTTTTAACCTTCCTGATTTGTCTTGAGGTTTTTCTTGCTTTTTTTATATACTTCTCAAGTACCCATTTGCTACATTTTGCCAATACCTGCTATGCACCTCCCTCCTCTTCCGAACTGGATCCCCAATATCCCTCGAAAACCAAGGATCCCTCTGCCTATTAACCTTGCCTTTGATCCAGAAAGGAACATCCAAACTCAAAATCTCACCTTTGAAGGTCCTCCCTCCACATACCTCACACATCCTTGCCTGAAAACAATTTATGCCAATCCACACCATTCTAGATCCTTTTTCATTTCCTCAAAATTGGCCTTTCTCTAATTTAGAATCTCAACCCAAGGTTCAGACCAATCCTTCTCCGTAATTAACTTGAAACTAATGACATTATGATCACTGGACCAGAAATGTTCCCCTACACATACTTCTGTCATCTGTCCTGTCTGGTTCCCAAATAGGAGATCCAGTATTGCACTCTCTTCTTAGTACCTCTATATATTGATTTAGAAAACTTTCTACAACACATTTGACAAACTCCAAGACATCCAGTCCTTTTACAATATGGGAGCAAACACCAATTTATTATCACACATTTAAATTATTTAACCTGGACTCCAACTGCCTTTCCTGGACTTGCTCACAGTCTGTCATGTTTGGGTAACCTTGCTGGGTTCCCAGGGTCCAGGGTTCTTTGCCCTTCATGAAGATTTTGTCTCCTGCCTCAGGTTGGCTCAATGCTGTCCTCAGAGTAGGGTGGCTCTGGCCCATACTGGCTTCACTGCTGAGCACCTGGCAGACTGACAGCTCCCTCTGGCTTTTTGATAGAGGGTCTGTTATGTTCCTTCTATGGCCTTCCAGAAAGTTCTCTTGGCTTAATTCGGAGGCAAGGTGAGATTCAAAGAGATTCAGTTCAGGGGTAACTTGAACCAAAATGAACCACAGCTCCATTCTGTCTGGCTTCATGTTGAGAGTACTGTAACTCCTTGACCATTGTGTTTTAAATATTGCCAGTTTGTCCATAGAATCTTACAGTACAGATACAGGCTGTTCAGCTCATCTTGTTTATGAAAACTATTATTCTGCCGAGTTCCATTAGCTTGCACCCGGACCATACCTCACCCTCCAAAATTTTATTTCATGTTGAAATCGAGCCCTCATTCACCATTTCAACTGCAGCTTGTTCCGCACTCTCACCATTCTGCATGAAGAGTTTCCTCTAAAGTTCCCTTTAAATCTCACCTTTCATCCTTAACTCCTATCCTCAAGTTCTTGACTTAACCAACTTGAGTGAAAAAAACCTGCTTGCATCTACCCTATCTAGAGTTGTGGGTGGCTGGAATGTCTTGCCAGGGATGGTGATGGAGGCTGAAACATTGGAGGGATTTAAGAGCGCATGGATGAAAGAAAAATAGTAATGGAGTAGGGAGGGTTTTATAGGAAGGAATATGAGTCAGCACAACATCAAAGGCCGAAGGGCCTGTACAGTGCTACATTGGTCTATGTTCTATGATCCCTCATAATTTTATATACCTTTAGCAATTCTTCCCTCCTTAGAACAATGCCCTTCAGCCCTTGATATGTTGATCCATGTATTCTTTCTGAAACAATAAAAGTATTAAACCCTCCATCGTCCATAACCCTTCATTTTTCTTTCATCCATGCGTCTGTCTTAAGAGTCTCTTAAATGCCCCCAGTGATTCAACTTCCACCATCATCCCCATCAAGGCATTCCAGGGAACCACAACTATTTTTAAAAAAAACTTACTCCTTAACCTCCCTCCTTTCACTTTGTACTCGTCCTCTGATGTTTCATGATCCTGCCCTGGGAAACAGGCACTGGTGTCCATCCTATCTATGCCTCTCATAATCTATCAAGTCTCCTCTCATCCTTCTAGGTTCCAAAGAGAAAAGTCCCAGCTCTGTTAACTTTGCCTCATAAGAATTGTTTCCCAATCCAGGCAACATCCTGATAAATCTCCTCTGTACCCTCTTGGCTTCTACATTCTTCCTATAATGTCATGACCAGAACTGAACACAATACTCTAAGTGTGGTCTTACCAGAGATTTGTAGAGCTGCATCATGACCTCTACTGAATTCAATCCTGCTATTAATGAATCCCAGCATTCTGTAGGCCTTCTTAACTATCCTATCAACTTGAGGGATGTATATTTGAACCCTGAGGTCCTTAAATAACCGACCATTAACCCTGTACTCTGCCTTCTGGTCTGCCTTTCCAAAATGCATCACCTCATACTAATCCAGATTGAAATCCATCTGCCACTTTTCTGCCAGACTCTGCATCCTGTGTGTATCCTCTTGTAACCTTCAATAATCTTCAGCTCAATTCACAACTCATCCCAACCTTTGTGTCATCTGCAAACTAACTGACCCATCCTTCCGCCTCTTCATCCAGCTCATTTATAAAAATCACAAACCATGAGTTCCAGAACAGATTTTTGGCACTCCCCTAGTCACTGACCTCCCTTCCCTGATGCTCCAGTGAATTAAGTTTAACCTTTCCTTTTCATTCAGCTCCAGAATGTAGTAGCATCCTGGTTAATCATCTCTGCACTTATATCTTAGTGATATTTTCCTGTGCTTGGTGACCAAAACTGTACATAATACTCCAAGTTTGGACCACCAATGTCTCATACAATCAACGTGACAAAAGTTCTCCTTGTATCCATATCTACCTGTGAATTCCCTTTCAGATAATTATATATCTGTATTGTCAGATCCGTTGGTTCTACTCAGTGCCCTACTGTTTTCCTTGATTAGTCCTCCCATAGCTTGTCTGCATTAAATGCTATCTGTCATTTTGCAGCCTATTTATCCAGATCGCTCATCAAGCTTTGAAAGCCTTCCTCACTGTCCACTACACCTCCAATCTTTGTGTCATTATCAAACTTGCTGATCCAATTTACCACATTATCATGGAGGGCTGCACAGTTAGCGTAGCGGTTAGAGCAACACTATTACAACACCAGCGATTGGGGCAGGGATTGGAATTCCACATCGTCAGTAAGGAGTTTATAGATTCTCTCCTTGTCTGCATGGGTTTCCTCCAGGTGCTCCGGTTTCCTCCCACCCTTCACAATATACCAGGAATTGTAGGTCAATTGGGTGGCATGGGCTCGTGGTCCAAAAGGGCCTGTTACTGTGTTGCATGTCTAAATTTAAAAAAATTGTTGATAGGGATGACAATCAACAGTGTTCCCTGAGGCACGTCAATAGTCAAAGGCCTCCACTGAGTGAAACGCAAACGTCTGCAGATGCTGTGATGATAGTAAGAGCAGGCCGAAATACTGGAGGAACTCATCTGGTCTTGCCCACGCTATGATGTGGGGTTAGATTGATAATCCCTGCTCTCCTTGAAAAAGTTGAGAAAAATTGACATAAAAGTTATAGAAAATATATGAAAGAATTGTTTGAAGACACATAGCAGACATCAACAATGCTGTCAAAGGATAAAGGGCTTACTGTTGTACAAGAATCTGAGCAAGAAAAGGAAGAGTGGTCTACCTTAAGAAAGTCTCCTGGAGGTGTCCGTAAGGTAATATCCAAAGGAGAGAGGCCAGAAGCCAGGGAGACCTTGGACATTGCTGCACAGGGTCTCCCCCGACAATGGCCGCTGACATCAGGTGAAGAAGTGACTCTGCGCATGCGCGAGGAATCATGTATGCGCAGAGCACAAAAGAGGAAATTTTAAAAAAGATTTCAGACACCCGGATCTCGAAAAGCAAAGGCAAGAAAAAGAATAACCTACAATCAAGAAAAAAGTAGAAAACTGTGCAGAAGCTTCTTTATCTTCTGGTGAATTAAAGCAAATGTTAAATTTTTTTGACAATCCATGGAAGTGTTAACTGATGAAGAAAGGAAGAATGGTGATCAGATGGAAAGATTAATGCAACAAGTTGACACAAGATTTGAAATAGTGGATAGAAAAATTAGAGTGAGTTGAAGGTTCAAAATCTTAAAGATCAAATGAAGAAAGCACAAGCAGCTGCAAAGTTAATGCAAAAAAATAGACGTTTTGGAAAGTTTCAGTAGATGGAATAATATCAAGATTGTTGGACTTAAAGAAGGGGACGAGGGGCATGACTTGAAAAAATTTCTTCACCGGTTGATACTGGAATCTTTTGGTCAGGCTGCATTTCGAGGTGATTTGGAGATAGAGCGAGCCCATAGGGCATTGAGACCTTTGATTTATAATGGAAATTAGATTTTTTTTTATCCAGATATAAGTTTTGATTGTTGAAAAAGAGAAAGAAGTTTAATCTAGTTAAAGATCCATTGTGGAAAAAAGGCTATGCTTTTTTGAGATATTCTGCTGTTTTGAAAGTATTCATCCTGGGAGAGAGGAATAGATTTTTTACTGAGCCTAATGAAGCAAAGTTATATGCCGATTCATTGCCTGTTTATCAACAGATGGTTGTAGATACTTGAATTCATTATATAACAGAGGTTTTGCTGTAACTGAAAATAGAGTTTGAAGAGAGTTTAAAAGTGTTTGGGGGGGGGGAGTTTTAACTGATAATGTGTACAATTTAATATACTAGATAAGATTAATGGATTAAAAGGTGTATTGATAAGCTTATTTTTAAAGAATGGTATAATGTTTCGAGTGAGTTAGTGGGGAATGTGATGCTGACCACTGTGCTATCCTGGGCACTAATGTGGCTAGTTATGCATCCCATATAGATCAGGCTAATAGAGACGCTTTAACATCATGCGCCTCTGGGGTTTTTGCTTATTTCCTTATCTATCTTTTTTATTCCTTTCTTTTTTTGGTTCTCAGCCTGGACTTTTTAAAGATGTAAGATATATGGTGAGGGTAGGGTTGGATGGGGAGAGAGATGGAGGGGGACACTGGATAGATATAGGTTTTAATTCTGATGTCTAATGGTGGGGAAATTGTCATTTATTAGTATTAATAATGGAATTCAGAATCTGATAAAGAGAAAAAAGGTTAATTATATGAAAAAAATTAAAGTACATGTGGCTTTTATACAAGAGACTCATTTAATGGAAATAGAACATATGAAACTAAAGATAGATTGGGTAGGAGGGGTATTCATTTAATTCTGAAGCTAGAGGAGTGGTGATATTAATAAATAAAAGCTTACCAATCGAAATACTGGATGTAATGAGTGGGGAAGTATGTGATGATAAATTGCAAAATATATTTTGAATATTGGACTTTGAATATATATGCACTGAATGTAGATGATGGAAAATGTATTCAAGATGTTTTTATGCAGTTAGCTAATGCAAAAGGGAAAATAATTATGGGAGGAGATTTTAATCTTACCTTTGATTCCACGTTGGATAGATCAGGTGAAATTATGGTTAAAAATAAGATGACAAAAGATGTGAAAAATTTTATGAATGAAATGAAACTTGTTGATAGTTGGAGGGAGATTCATCCTGATATTAGAGATTATTCATTTTATTCTTATAGGCATAAAACATATTCCCATATAGATATGTTTTTAATCACCTCTCAACTCCAGACAAGAGTCCATAGTATTGAATATTAAGCGAGGATATTGTCTGACCATTCACCTTTAGTTATGTCAATTTTACTGGAGGAGGAGCAAAATATATAGATGGAGGTTGAAAAAGAAAAATTTTTGTGACTTTATAAGGCAACAGAAAATTTTTTTATGGACCTAAATGAACATTCTGTAACTAATAAGTTTGTGATTTGGAATTCTTTGAAGGCTTATTTAAGAGGACAAATAATAAGGTTAAGGGTTAAAAAAATAACATATGTCTGAAGTTAATTCTTTTGGAAAAGAAATAATAAAGATGGAAAAAGAATTGCAAAATCAAGGGAATGATGAATAAAGGAAAATCTTGGATTTAAAGAAATTGAAGCTTTATACAATACAGACATATAGAGTAGAGAGACAAACCTGATAAAAATATTACTAATTGGGAGATAGACCTCATAAAGTTTTAGCATGGCAATTGAAGACTGGACAAGTACTGAGAACAATAGTAGCTGTAATAGAGGATTCGGGTCATCTTACTTACAAAACACAAGGTATTAATGATGTGTTCATGAAATTCTATAGGAAATTATATATATTGGAATCTTTGAAGGTTGGGGATAAAATAGATAAATATTTGTCCAAAATTACTACAGTTAAGCATAGAAGAGAAGACAGAATTAACAAATTCATTCACAGAATTTTATGATATATTGATGTCTTTACCAAACAATAAGGCTCCAGGGGAGGATGATTTCTCTTTGGAGTTTTATACAGAATTTAAAGAGTTATTAATTCTGATATTTATCTGGTTGTTAGATCAAATAGAAGATCTTTGAACTTAACTGAGCCGTTTAAAACTGCCTTAATAACAGTTATTCCAAAAAAAATGGAAGGACTCTTTCACCTTCATACTGATTGCAAAATTTTGTCCAAACTAATAACTAATAGATTAGCTAAATGTTTGCATAAATCGATAAATATAGACCAAACAGGTTTTATTTAAAAATAGAAGATCAGCGGATAACATTGTTAGATTTTAAAGTTTAATAGATATGGCTCAGAAATGAAAAATGCCGTCAGTGGCTTTAGCTTTAGATGCAGAAAAGGCATTTGATAGATTAGAATAGGACTATTTATTTAAAGTACTACAGGTTTTTGGAATTCTAATGAGTTTTATAAACTGGATAAAAGCATTAATTCTCCAAAGGCTAAAGTGATTGCAAATAGGCAAATATCAAAATCTTTTTTTTTGTTGGGAAGATCATCTAGACAAGGATGTCCTTTATCTCTTTTTAATTTGCATTGGCTATAGAACCTTTAACTGAGGTGGTTAGAAGTGATAATGAGATGAAGGGCTTTAAGATGCATGATAAAGAATGCAAAATTAGACTTTTTGCAAATGATGTAATATATCTTACAAACCCTGAAAGCTCATTACAAAAAGTAAATGATCGATTGGTGGAGTATGGGTTAGTATCAGGTTACAAAGTAAATATTGATAAAAGTGAGGTAATGCCAATGATCGAGGCAGACTATGTTCAAGTTAAAAGAACAAAATTTAAATAGCAGAATGGTTCAATTAAATATTTAGGAATTAATGTTGGTAAGAATTTAAATAATTTACTTAAATTAAACTGCATACCTTTAGTGAAGAAAATTAAAGAAGATTTATTAAGATGGAAAGATTTGCCAATTTCTTTAATAGGAAGGATTAATTGTGCGAAGATGAACCTCTTTCCTTGAAAACAGTACCTTTTTCCAATCTTTACCAATAATGTTTTTTCAGGATTTAAATAAAAGTGTAAGAAGATTTATTTGGAGGGATAAAATGCCTCAGATGGCATTCGGAAAAATTAACATGGAAATTTGATCAAGGAGGACTTCGATTGCCTAATTAAAAAAATTATTATAAAGCGGCTCAACTTAGATTTTTGTCTTCTTGTTACCAGACTGATGAAAAGATTGCATGGGTACAAATTGAAATGAGTAAAATAGGAGGAAATAATTCTGAACATATTTTATATAAATGGAATGAGGGGTTATTAAAAGGAAAATCAGATGCACCAATTTTCAGGCATATGCTTAAAGTATGGAATGGAGTACATGTAGAAAGAGGAATGAAGAATTATCAGTTGACTAAAATGATACTAAATCAAAATCCTTTAATTCCTTTTATGGTTAATAATTGTTTAAATGTTTGGTATAATTGTGGAATGAAAAAAATAAGGGATTTTTTTGGGGATCTGTTTCTTTTTACTTTTGATTGATTGAAAAATAAGTATAATATACCACATAATGCTATTTTTTTCTTATTATCAACTTAAATTATATTTAAAAAGAAATTTAGGGAGGAATTTTAAATTACCAGAACAAAGTCTATTTGAATATTATAATGAAGTATGGTCAAAATTATGCTATGAAAGTGTAACGAATACAATTAATGGTACAATTTAATTTTTTTTACATCTACACTCCATACAAATTGCATGCACTTCATTTGAATTGCTCTGATCAATGTTTTAGATGTAAGAAAGAAGTAGGATCTTTTCTGCATGCAGAATAGCAATGTGAATAGGTAGATAAGTTTTGGAAGGATACAAGTATTTTATTGGGACAAATTTTGAAGATGCAAATTTTGAAGGATCCCAGAGTATTTTTATTGCAAAATATTTCCCAATTTTTTTTATTTTTCACACTATAAACCATACTGACCAAAATACATACAGACATTTTTCTCTTGAATATATACAGTGTCATTTTTCTCTCCTTTTCTCCCCCTCCCTTCCCTCCCTCACCCCCCTTCCCATTTATTCAAAGTTCAATCTATAAGATACATTAAACCCGTTAAACAATGTCGTCACTTAATAAAAATAAACAAGAAATTTTTGTCTTTTACTTTTACATACTGAGTCAGTTCATTTTGTTGTCTTCTCCTTCTGTCATTTTGGGTGGTGGAGGTCCATGGTAGGATTTCTCTATTGGTTCCCATATTTGTTCGAACATTGTGATGTTATTTCTTAAATTATATGTTATTTTTTCTAATGGAATACATTTATTTATTTCTATGTACCATTGTTGTATTCTCAAGTTGTCTTCTAATTTCCAGGTTGACATAATACATTTTTTTGCTACAGCTACGGCTATCATAATAAATCTTTTTTGTGCTCCATCCAAATCGAGTCCAAATTCTTTATTTGTTATGAAGTTAGATATTTATCAAAAGAAGTTTTTAAGTGTAGCAATAGCAAAGAAATCTAAAGCTGTAAAATATAAATCTGGTGATATTATGTGGTAGAATAGATAGTGAATAGAATTATTAAATTGTGTACCATTAGAGAGAATAACGTATAATTTACGAAATCAATCAGAAAAATTTGATAAACATAGAAAATAGGTGCAGGAGTAGGCCATTTTGCCCTTCAAGCCTACACCACCATTCAATATGATCATGGCTGATTGGTTCCTGCCTTCTTCCCATACCCTTTGAACCCATTAGCCACAAGGTCCAAATCTAACCTCCTCTTAAATATTGACAAGGAACTGGCCTCAACTACTTCCACAGATCCACCACCCTCTGAGAGAAGAAATTTTTCCTCATCTCAGTCCTAAAAATCTTCACCCTTATCCTTAAACTGTGACCCCTGGTTCTAGTTTTTCCCCAGCATTGGAAACAACTTCCTGCATTTAGTCTGTCTCAACCCCTAAGAATTTTATGTTTCTATAAGATCCCCCTCAATCTTTTGAATTCCAGAGAATACAAGCCTAGTCTATCCAACCTTTCTTCATATGCAAGTCCTTCCATCCCTGGTATCAATGTAGTGAACCTTCTCTGGACCCCGTCCATGGCGAGGATGTCCTTCCTCAGATAAGGAGACCAAAACTGCACGCAGAACTCCAAGTGTGGTCTCACCAAGGCCCTGTACAGCTGCAGCAGGATCTCTGTACTCCTGTACTCATATCCTTTTGCTTAGAAAGATTTGGAAACCCTACATGGATTTTATTGCTACAATTTTACCTACAGCATCAACCATTCAGCCCACCCTAATTAGTTATTAAAGGCAAAGGAGGAAAAACCCAACACCCAACCCCAACCAACCAATTTTCCCCTGCAACCGCTGCAACCGTGTCTGCCTGTCCCGCATCGGACTTGTCAGCCACAAACGAGCCTGCAGTTGACGTGGACTTTTTACCCCCTCCATAAATCTTCGTCCGCGAAGCCAAGCCAAAGAAAGAAGATTGTTATGTAAACTGCAATTATAGGTTTATTAGACAGGCTTTTCCTTTTTTTCCCCCTACTTTTTTGGGGAGGGAGAAAATATATAAAAACTATTACTTTTGGGTCATTTTTATTATTATGTTATGGATAAATACTATATATGTTTTGGCACACAAATGAAAATAAAAAATTTTTAAACTGGTGTTAATTGGATATGATAAGGGGAGAGGTCAGAATTGATTTTGTCTGTGTGAAAGGAGACAGAGGGAAAAGGGAGAGATGCCGATGGGGGAAGAAGTTGGGGGGGAAGGTGGTGGTAGTGGGGGTTTAATGAAAGCTAGAGAAGTTGATGTTAATGCCATCTGGTTGGAAGGTGCCCAGAGGGGAGATGTCATGTTGTTCCTCCAATTTAAAGGTGGTCTCAGTCTGGCAATGCATGAGATCATGAGCAGACGTATCAGCAAGGGAATGGGATGGGGAATTGAAATGGGTGGTCACTGGGAGATTCACTATTGCAGCAGACAGCCAAAGTGCTCAACAAAGTGATCTCACAGAGTGCATCCGGCCTCTCCAATGCAGAGGGGACCACAGCAGGAGCACCAGATGCAGGAGGTAAACCCTGCAGTTTCACAAGTGAAATGTGTCAGCACAGATTTACTAATCAGGTTAACTGCATTGTCATCCATTTAGTTCATAATAAACAACATTGGGTTTCTACCCCCGACTCCTGCCAAATCGATTTGAATTCTGCTCACTTTGGATTCCATGTGATTTTAGGTTTCTTTAGCTAATCTGCCTTGAGGAAACTTGTCAAAGGTTTTGCTAAAGTCCACACACAATTTTCACTGCTCTGCCCTCATCAATTCTCTTTATTACTTCTTCAGAAAACTTCATGGGATTTGTAAGAGATATTTTGCTCTGTATGAATCCATGCTCACTCAGACCTGACGATGCAAATGTTGGTAGATTGGTCCCCCAGAATCCCCGCCCGCAATTTTCCAACCACTGATGTCTCATCCTTGCTTCTCTTTGTAAATGACAGCACTGTATCACCTGTCCTCTAGTCTTCCAACACTTCACCCAAGACCAAAGATAATGTAAATATCTCACCAAGGGGCTCTATAATTTCTTCCCTATCTTTCCACAAAGTGTGCAGATGCATTTCATCAGGCATATATCCACTTTAAAATGCTCCCAGACTGCCAACACTCCCTCTCTAGTCAGCTAATGTGTGATGGATTGGTGCTAATATTAATCTTTAGGTATAATATGTATTTCTTAGTAAAGTTGTTTTGTGAGTTTGGAAACAAGAAAAAACAAGGGCACAATTATTCACACAGAGAACCCTTTGAGATGGCAGCTGGCAAATATTGGAGACAGTTTGTCTGCAAATTCGTTGTTCCATAATGGTTCATTGAAAACTAAAGTCACTGATGTTTGCTCAACAAGGACATTTGGTCAAACAAATTGCTTATTTATCCCTGTTATTAGAATGGAAACTCTGAAGCATTTGTTAAAACAAAGGTTTTTTTTTGCTTGTGGCTTCCACAGACAAACCGGGACCATATCTTTCATATGAAAGAGAAATCAGCAGTAAGGTCATATCACATGATTAAAGACATTTGAAAAACTGCATTTTAATATGGTACCAAGAAACATCTGGGGTCAAAACTTGCAGAGACACACTCAGGAGAGGGTCTCTGATTGTATTCTCTTTACCATGAGAGATACACAAACAGTGGCAAGGAAGAGCCTCTTCAGCTGTCTCTGAAAAGACAGATTCATCATTTCCATTTCTACAAGGCACCATGTAAACCTTGCCAGGGCAGAGATCAGAAGGATTGTAACCTCCATTCTCAAATCATGAAGAAACAATTCTCTGAAAACAACTGTACAAGAATTTTATGAGTTTTGAGAAGTCTGATGCCTCACACCTACTCTATAATAGCTTTGGAGCAGCAGTTTAAAGACTGAGTTTGAACATTAAAAGTTTTCTGAGACTGAACTTTGAAATCATCTCTTCTGAATTAGACCTGAACTGTAATAGTCTTTGAGTTTTGAGACCCACACAACCATTGTCTTAGTGAATTTCGATTGCTGCTGGGCTGTTTCATAACAAATGTGGTTAAACACCTTGTCACTTATTTCCTCCAGTTCCTTGTATTCCATCATCTCCGCAGTAAAGATTGATGAGAAGTATTCATTCAGAATCCCACCCATCTGCTGTGGCTGCACAATACTCAATGTGACCAATTCTCTTCCCAGCCACCCTTTTACCCGTGTTTTGTTTTTGTTTTGCAGAGTCAGTTCAAGTATCAAGGCACCCAGCTAATCCCAGATGAACCAGCAAAGCAGGCTATGGTCTATCAGAAGACATTTGAGGCACTGTTTATGTACCAGAAGATGGGTAAGTATTTGAGCTAGCTGTCACACGCAGACTGTTAGTGTCATGGACTGGGGTGCTATTCAGATCTTCTGGTCACAGCAGAAATGAGTGTCAATGCCAAGAGTGAGCACCCATCCATGCCCGAGGATCTGTAATCCACATCCCACCCAGGCATCCCCAAGAGTTCAGTCAGCCACAGGTGGCCAACCATAGGAGACCACCTCCTAGCCATGGACCTGAGATGATGATCCCTGTTTTGCCAGAAAATCAAAGGTGAGACCATGTCACATCCTGGTTCCAGAGTCGTCCAGTATTTGGTGGATAACATCATGTAATATGTGCATTAGCAGAGCCATGATAGGTACCAGTGACTGCTGTTTTCTCCATCAACCTGGCCCCAGGTCCCAGTCCTGTTGGATTTCTCAGTGACCCATTGGAGATCACGTCTTGGCCAACCTGTTGCAGGAGCCTGGCTGAGTCCATGGTTTCTGGTCAGTCCCGACTGGTGGCTCCAGCAGAAAATAGTTTGATGAGAGTAGCTAGAAGCTCCAGGAGCTAATTAACCACAAGTCAAAAATATCATTGCTGAGGGGACAAGGAAAAGCTGGACGAGCTGCTGAGGGCAGAGGTTGTGCAGAAAGTTGGTGGCCTGATGTTAACTGCAAATACTGGGGTCAAGTGCAGTACACAAACATGCTGGAAAAATTCAGCAGGTCAACCAGCAGCCACAGGAAGTAAAGGGTCACCAACATTTCAGGTCTGTGCCCTTTATCAAGGAACAAGTGAAAACAGACAAGTGCCTGATTGGAAAGGGGGAGGGACAGGAGAGGAACTGGAACAGGGAGGAGCACAGGCTTGTTTCCCTGTATCTCTCTTTCCCTGTCCTTCTGTCTCCTTTCCTTTAGCTCCCCACCCCCTTCTATTTTAGAGTAGCCCTCTTCCTAGCATGAACAGTGACTTCTTCAATTTCTGTTTACCTCTTCCCCCGGGTCTCTCTTTGCCTGTCCCTATTTTCTCTAGCTCCTCACCCCCTTCCATTCAGAGTGTTATGAGCCCAGTGGACCCCAAAACCCAGCAGCAATAGATATTCACCAAGACAAATGGTTACTTAAACAAAAGTTGCTTTTAATTATCTTTAAACGTGAAAACAGGATCAAACTTTAACTTGTTACTATTAACTTAACTAACCTAACTTAACCCCCTTCTAATTCTAAGCACACGTGTATGTAATGTGTATGTAAGTTCAGAAAGAACTTACCTTGCCTCTCACTCCTCTAAGTTCACTGGTTGCAGGCAATTCTTATACTGTGCACAGAATTTAACATTTATGAAGTTCACCAGGCTTTGATACTTCAAAGGTAAATGGAGATCGCTCAGGAAGTTTCTTGTCAGTTTTCAGAGAGAGATTTGTTGTTCCAGGATACCCACAACTGATTCCTTGAAACCAGTCACTTCAGTGTCTTGCCAAAGAAACTTGCCCCATCAAGGTTTTCCAGATGATTATCTTTCTTTCAGGTCATCACATTATTTCAAGTGAAACATTAAGCAACCAGTCCTGTCCTCTTGTATGAACCAAAAGGACTTTGACCAGGCTGAACTAAGCATTCACGACCCATCTTCCAAATGGGGTTTTTCCACAAGCTTGCCAGTTTGTCTTGTTCCAGTCCCAGCTGTTGCTTGACTGTTAAACTGCAGAACTGATCTCTCTCTCTGAGAAAAAAGCCCGTTTGACCCTCTCTGCTTGCAAAACCACATGACCCTCTTAGAACAATAAGTTCCACTCCAGACAGACTGCGGCTCCGATGAGTCCTTTCACCTGTTGCCTTTTTGTAAATAACAATCCATTCGTGAAGTCTCTTGGGCACTTTCCAAAGCTTTTAGCAAAGGCTCTTGGCGCCAGATTGACTAATATGAGCAGAGCTCCAGTATTTTAAATAAGATCTGTTTTAAAGTGTTTGTATGTGATCTACACTAAAAAAAACCTGCCCCAATTATTCTCCCAAAAATATATCTATAATCTGTCACACGAGACCTACTCCTCCCAATCATCTCAGCTTTTTTCTCTTTTTACCCTCTCACCTGTATCCAACTGTGACCTCTAACCTGTATTCCATCCCTGTCCCTTACTCCTTCCTGTCCTCCTCCCCTCACATTTTATTCAGACACCTGTCTGTCTTTGCTCATATCTTGACGAAGGCTCCACGCCTGAAAAGTTGGTTACCTCACCTGGGTATGCTGCATGACCTGCCGAGTTTCTCCAGTGTATTTGTGTGCTGACTTGAAGAAATAATGAACCTGAAGGGGGCAGGTGGCCCAGTGATTGCTGACTGATGTGACCTGCACAGACTCCTCAGTGCTGTCAAGGCATCTGGATCCCAGATATTTAAGGACACCCAACAGGGTGGGCACAAGAGGTGTGGGTTCGTATCCTACCTTTGCAGTAGTGGAATTTGGAGTTGGCTGAGAATCTGGAATTGATCCAAGTGTAAATAATTACTTTTGCAATGAAAGTGATCCCCTGACTTCAATTTAAAAAAAATAAGTCCCTAATTGACTCATTATGTGCAAGGTTTTATAACTCCAAAGGAAATGGGCCAATGACAATTTTTCTCAAGCAAAATATTTCATTAACAATTGGGTCTTGAGCAGTGATTCTTAACCTTCCCTTCCCACTCACATCCCACCTTAAGCAATCCCTTACTAATCAACTACTCTTGGTGGTATGAGTGCTTTTTGGTGAAGAGAATGGTAACTTGACTTTACAGCCTGTGTTCCCCAAATAGACCCATGTGACTTTGGAACATGGGAGGAAACTGGAACACCCAGAAGAAGCTTCTTACAGACAGCTCCTTACAGATAGCACCAGATTCGAAGCCAGGTCACTGGCATTATCATGCCCTCATGCCTACAAAGTTGCCCTTCCTTCAGGGGAGGATGGTGCTCAAGCCTGCATTTGATTCCAGCCCCACCAATCTGTCCAAATCTTAATTACCCACCAAGAAGTCACTCAAAGGAAACTTGGGGTGTGTGTGAGGACTGTGGGGAATACTTCAGCTGTCCTCTGAACCTGTCTCAACCCTGCAGCTCCTCATGGAGCTGTGATTTTTAAACAGCAGTCCCATCCTGGTATCAATTGTTGGCATGTGAAGCTGTAACATCCATCCGATGCTTTACTCCATCTTCCTCAATGTACTGATTCACCTGAGGTCCAATGAGTAGCGTTCATCTGAAGAGCGAGTTCACCCTTCATTATTGCCCCTCCAGACCCATAGTTACCCCAGGTTTGGTTATCATGTGCCAAACTCCAATCTGTCACCAACTCGTTCACTGGAGGTGGATCCCATTCTGGACTTGGCACTATCAATAAAAGTTTTGATGTTAATATAAATGTCAAACAGGAGATCAACCAAATGAGTGTCAATTACATCCCAGCCAAAGCTTCACTAATGAGTCTAAGGCTTTACCAGATCTACAGACACAGCTGGCAGGTTTTTGAGGTTGCAATACAATACAAAGCCCTTCCATTTCCTCACATTGTCTCACATCTGAAACAATGGAACCCCAGAACAATGAGCTACCAGTCCTGCCCCTCCTGCAACTAAGTCTCATTAATGGCCACAATGTCAACGCCATGTGCCAATCATACTGTAAACTCATCCACCTTTCCTACAATACTTGTATTGCTTAAGGTTAAGGTGGAAAGGAAAAGTTTGAAACCCACTGTTTTAATCGTCCCTACTTGACTCATTATGTGCAAGGTTTTAAAACTCCAAAGGAAATGGGCCAATGACAATTTTTCTCAAGCAAAATATTTCATTAACAATTAGGTCTTGAGCAGTGATTCTCAACCTTCCCTTCCCACTCACATCCCATCTTAAGCAATCCCTTACTAAGAGAATGGTAACTTGACCTCAAAACTGAGAGAGTAAAATAATTCAACCCTGACTGAAATTCTGGTTGAAATCTGAATTAAGACCATTATTAAAATTATTCATTAATAATCATATAACTGTTTTACTGCGCGGAAATAGGCCATGTCAGCCCTTCAAGTCTGCGCCGGTTCTCTTGAACAACTCCACTAGTTCCCCACCCCCACCCCCCGCTCTCCGCCCATAACCCTCCAACACCCTCACATCCATGTACACATCCTGCATTCTCTTAAATGACAGAAGGGACACTGCCGCAACTATCTCTTTGGGAAAATCTCTATGACTGTTATTTACACCAGCGTTGTCAAATTTAAATATTATTTCCTAAATTTAGACCTACAGCATGGTACACCTCAGAACATTTTGAGCAGTGGGAGGAAACTGGAGCCCCCGAAGAAAACACGCAGACACAGGGAGAACGTTCAAATTCCTTACAGACAGCATGGGACCCAAACCCAAATCCAGTCCCAATCACTGGCGCTGTAAAGGCCTTGCACTAACTGCTACATCAACCTTGTCACATCAGTATTCTCCGAATGTTTTCTACAGACGCTTTAGTCAACTTACTATATTCAATGCTTCTATGTTTAAAACCATGGAACACTGCAGCTCAAAATAGGCCCTTTGGCCCATCAAGTCTGTGTTGTGTGCAGACGCTTGGACCTGGATCATTGGCTTCAATAACCCTCTCATCCATGTATCTATCCAAATATTTGCTGGAGACTTGCATGTTAGACTTAGTGCTGCGTTTCGTGGCATTTGCACACAAGGGTTTATCTTGCCTTGACTCCAACTAGTCAAAGGGTAGCCTCACCCTTTGTCCTGTAGAGATATCCTGCTACCAGACTCTTGTGTTCCACTCTGGGGAGTCTAACCCCCATGCTGGCCAAGCCCCATTTGTGTGCAAAGGCATAGGTCGCAGTTCATAGCCCCAGGACCCCCTTAAACCTTCAATATGATTGAGGCTGAAGTACACTGGTCTCAACTCTTTGGGCCAGTTTCTCAGTTCCTCTATCTTTCAAATATTGGTCTGAAATAGTCCCAACGATCATCACCCTCGGGGACAGTGAGTTCCAGATGTTTGCTGCCCAGAGAGAAGGAATTTCTCCATATCTCCTTGTTTATGGCACTCCCATAAGTGAAAGTCTATATAGATGTACTGTATACCTTCTGAATCTCTTTTCATCTCTACCACCACTGCCCACTAGAACAATTCGATCTATTAATTTTTTTCAAATTTAGACATTCTTTGTGGTAATAGGCCCTTCTGGCTCATGAGCCCGTGACCCCAAAATACACCAATTAACCAACAACACCTGTTCGTTTTGAAGGATGGGGAAATACCAGAGCACCCAGGTGAAATCTAAGAAGACATGGGAAGGATGTACAAATTCCTTTCAGTCAACGCTAGATTCAAAAGTGGGTTGTTGGCGCTTTAATAGTGTTGTGCTAACTGCTATGCTAACTGCCACCCAATAACTTGGCAGTCCTCTTGTAGCTCAAGCAGTGGAGAGTTCTCCATAAACTCCACATTTGCTGGAAGGGTAGTGGGACCATCTGCAGTGTCCAGACTGGGGGCAACATTGCTGGCAGTGAAGTTCGAGTGACACTGATGGGCAGGTCCTGTTGATCACACACCTGAGCCATGGGCTCAAAGACTCTTTTTGGGGGGAGGGGAGATGAATGATGAATATAAGGGTGGCACTGTTTGTATAGTAGATAGAGTCCACCTCACTGTGAAAAGACAAAGGAGGAAAAGCCCAACACCCAACCTCAACCAACCAATTTTCCCTTGCAACCGCTGCAACTGTGCCTGCCTGTCCCGCATCGGACTTGTCAGCCACAAACGAGCCTGCAGCTGACGTGGACATTACCCCTCCATAAATCTTTGTCCGTGAAGCCAAACCAAAGAAAAAAGACAATACTATCACAGTGCCAGTGCAATCCAGGTTTTGACTCAGCAAATACTCCCCATGACCGTGTGAATTACCTCTAAATGCTGTTCCTCCCACTTTCCAAAGACTGACATGGTTAGCAGAGTAATTGAACACGTGAGTGTGTTTGAGTGGCGCGAACCTGTGGCCTAGATGGGCCTTACTGTGCTTTGTCTCAGAATTAAAATTAAAACAAGAAACAACTGACTCCCAGGAACGCCTCACCATGACCACTCAATGAGGAGCAGGGTCATTGCGCTTGCTTCTGAGACATCTTTATCCTTGCGCTGGGCGTTCACAATGGGTCTGCACGTGAAGGGGTGGAGCGCCATTATACAAGCCAGCTGCCTACCTCACCTGCTGGTTCCCCATTGACCAGAGCAGTCAGATGACCAGAGTGGAAGTGAGTTGTGCCCCCATGTCCCAAGTGGGAAAGGTTAGGTGCTAAAGCTCACCGTAAGGGAGGCAGGGGCCACCTCTCATCATTCTTCGTGTTATAGAATGGTTCCAATGGTCTTTTTTTTTCTGCAGAAGACTATCTCTTCTATGATTGGAGAATTCCAAAACTTGAGCAACGTAATACGGCGCAGGAAAGGAACATTATGAGCCTGAGGGAGGAACTTAAACTCTGGGAAATGTATCTGGAGAAGGTATGTCACTTTACTCAAGACCACAGGTGGAGGTGATGCCCATGGTGGAACTGAACCTGGAAACAGACAATAGGAGGGCGACAGGCCATTCAGCCCTTCAGCTGCTCCACCTTTCCTGATGGTCATGGCCAGCCTTCTCACCCTTTCTTATCCCCCCCACCCCCATTTTTGCCATATTCTATCTCCCCGAGCTTCCTGATTCATTCCTGTCATCTTCAGTACATTCAATGACTTGGCCTCCACTGCCCTCTCCAATTCTTCACTGTCCAAAATTCCTACTCATCTGAGTTCACAATGTCAAACCCCCCCCTCCCAACCAATGTCCCGACTGTGTGACCATTTGTTGCAGCTAGGGCAAGAATCTCAACCCCAAACAATTCTTCCAAGAGAAGCTACACTCCTCTCCTCATGCTTCCCAGCCTCTTCCCTTGCTTCTCTAATTTTATTTAAATTTTTTAAATTGAGTTTAATCAGAAATATAATAGGTTCGTAAAGAAGCAAATACTATATATATTTGTATTGATTATCAAATTGATAATGATAGTACATGAAATCACAATCAAACCCATAAAAACTAATTGGGAAAAAAACCCAATTGCTCTGACCCCTTCTACTAAACAAGGTTGAATTAATATTATTGGCAGCCTTGGAATTGAGCAGCAACGTCCGGAAGTCCAGCAAAGCCACACCAATCTACCCCACCCGTAATTATTCATATTGTGGTAATTAATCATACATGTCTTATCAAACATGACCATAAGTTTCCTGATACTCTCTAATTTTCTCGAGACTCAAAAAGGATATGAGATTCTGTAACCATTGCAAGTGAAAAGATGGGGGAAAAATTCAAACTTCAGAAGTACAAAGGGACTTGGGGGTCCTCGTGCAGGATAACTTGAAAGGTGACTGCCAGGTCGGATTGGCGGTAAAGAAGGCGAATGCTATGTTGGCATTTGTTCCAAATGGGATTATGTATAAGAATAAAGAGGTGTTAATGAAACTCTTATCAGGCACTGGTGAGACCTCATTTGCAGTAACTGTGCAGTATTGGGCTCCATTTCTTAGAAAGGATACAGCAAGGTTGGAGAGGGTACAGAGGGGGTTTACCAGAATGATTCCAGGAACGCTTAGTGCCTCTTGGAATATAGAAGAATGAGAGGGGATCTCATAGAAACACTTCAAATAATGAATAGATTGGACAGAATAGATGTAAATAAGATGTTTCCCCTGCTGGGTGATTCCAGGACAAGAGGACACAGTCTGAATATTAAAAAGTACCAATTTACAACAGAGATAAAAAGAAATTTCTTTAGCCAGAGGGTAGTGGATTTGTGGAATTTGTTGCCACATACAGCTGTGAAGGCAGGATCATTGGGAGAATTTAAAGGGGAAATTGATAGGTATCCAATTAGTCAGGGTATCAAGGGATATGGCTGCAACTTCAAGAACAGTTTAGCTCGGAGGTTTCACGAAGCAGACTCAATGGGCCAAATGGCATGCTTCTGTTCCTTTTTCTTGTGATGTTGTGAACAGGATTTATCTTCTGGCCAGCAATGTAGAAAATCTTAAAAACTTGTCTTTGACTTGATGTTAAACTTAAATTCTAATCTTTGTAGAAACCAAATATTGCTAAAATGGACAGGGTTCAAGATTGATCCTGAAGATATCCAAAAGGTTTTTAAAAAATATCTGACCAAAACATGTATCAAAGAAGCTTCAAAAATCTTAGACTTATCGCATAATGATTGATATCAGAATAAATTTGAGACAGTTTTAACTTCAGAAAAGTATACTCTATGTACCACTTTAAATTGAAGAGGAATTATTAATAAGGCCCAGAATTGTGAACCAATCTTCCTCTGAGAAAGTAAATTAAGATAATTGTCCCATTCACTTTTGCTTTAATTAAGGAAACTGTCATATATTCAATATTTTATAATATAAAGTGGATATTATACCTTTATGTACAAAATGTAGTTTAAATTCATCTATACAATTCAGATCAGGAAGATGTGGAAATTCTGGAAATTTAGATCGAATAAAATGCCTAATTTGGTAAAACCTAAAGAAATGTCTATTTGGTAAATTAAATTCCACCATCCATTGTTGTAAAGATGCAAAATTTTGTGGAATAAAAAGATTTTTTAAAGCTTTTAATCCCAGTCCGATTCCATTCTTCATAATCTGCATCTAAAATGGAGGGCTGGATAAGATGATTAGACATAATTGGACTAGTGAACAAAAATCCAAAATATTCCTGAATTGAACCCAAATTCTTAGTCTCTGTCCCATTATTAAACTCTTTATTAATTTTGGAATCGAAAAAGGTAAAGATGAGTCTAAAACTGCCCACATAGAAGTATTCCTTTCACTTCTCAGCTTCTTTCTGCTCCATACTCCCATTTGTTTCTGTTACTTCTTACCTCCAACTGTCCTCCTCCCCCTTCATCCCTTCTCTCCTCCCCCCCCCCCCCCCCTATCTCCCACCTTTGTATACAGGTGTCTGCCTTACTTTTGTCACTCCTAAAGAAGGGCTCAGGCCTGAAACATTTTTTTTACGTCTAATGTTTGCTGCTGAGTTTCTCCCACACTTTTGTCCACTGCACGGCACGAGACCCCAGCATCTGCAGAATTCACTGTTTCTGAACACTGTCTTAATCTTATGTTTCAGTGAGACCCTCCCGAGTATAGAAGGGAGACAGTTTAAAAGGAGTAAGTAGCTGGGACTCAGGCCTTTTGGATCGCAGGAACGTCGAGAGGAGGAGCGCAAGTGTATTGGACAGGGGAGACTCAGGATGAGGGAGGAATTGGTTAGCATAGACTGGGAGCTCAGGCTAGTTGGCAGAACAGTTGAGGAACTAGTAGAAGTCTTTCAAAGAGATTTTTTCAGTGGTCAATAAAAATACATTCCTGTTTAAAAAAAAAATAAGGGCAGTAAGAGGGGGAAGAGCCCCAGGGAATAAAGGAACATATAAAATTAAAAGCTCATGTGTACAAAGTAGCCAAGAGTAGTGGGAAACTGAAGGATTGGGAAAGCTTCAAAAGGCAACAAAGGAGAACTAAATGGGAAATAAGGAAAAGGAAGAAGGATCATGAGGGTAAATTAGCACAAAATATGAAAACAGATAGCAAAACATCTTATAAATATGTAAAATGGAAGAGGGTGGCTCGAGTCAACAGAGTCCCCTTGGAAGATGAGAAAGGGAAATTGATATTGAGTAATGATGAAATGGCGAGGTATTGAACAGATATTTTGTGTCAGTCTTCACAGTGGAAAACACGTCCAGCATGCCAAAGAGTGGTGATAGAGATGTGAAGGGAGGTGAGGACCTCGATAAAATAGTTGTTACGAAATAGATGGTGATGAACAAACTAATGGGGTTGAAGGCTGACAAATCTTCCGCTCCTGATGAAATGCATCCCAGGGTACTGAAGGAAATGGCAGGAGTTATAGTCGATGCATTGGTTGTCATTTACCAAATTCTCTGGGTTCTGGGCAGGTGCTGGCAGATTGGAAGACAGCAAATGTCATGCCACTTTTTAAAAAAGGATGTAGGCAGAAGACGGGTAACTATCAGCCAGTTAGCGTTATGTCTGTAGTCTGCAAAATGCTTGAAGCTGTCATTAAGAATGAAATAGAACATTTAGAACAAACAGGTTCCATCAGGCAAACACAGCACGGATTCAGAAAGGGCAGGTCTAGTTTGGTGTGGTAGATACTGTATGTTTGGATTCCCAGAAGCTGTTTGATAAGGTGCTGCACAAGAGACATCATTAGGGTGCAGATGAATGGAGTTGGGGGAAGTATATTAGAATGGACTGAGGATTGGTTAACTGACTGAAAGCAGAGAGTTGGGATAAATGGGTGTTTTTCTGATTGGCAGACATTGGAAAGTGGGGTGCTACAGGGGTCGGTGCTGGTCCCGCAGCTTTTCATCATTTACATTGATGATTTGGAAGAGGGGACAGAGTGTCGTGTAGCCAAGTTTTCCGGATGATAGTAAATTGAGTGGAAAAACAAATTGTACAGAGGATGTGGCGAGGCTGCAGAAGGATATAGTTATGTTAGGAGAGTGGGCAAAGGTCTAGCAGATGGAGTAAAAAGTTAGTAAATGTGTGGTCATCCACTTTGGTAGGAAAAATAGAAGAGAAGATTATTATTTAAATGGTGAAAGACTGCAGCATGCTGTATGTAGTACAGAAGGACTTAGGAGTGCTCGTGCATGAATTCTAAAAAGTTGGGTTGTGGTACAGCAGGTTATTAAGACGGCAAATAGAATGTTGGCCTTCATTGCTAGAGGACATGAAATCAAGAGCAGGAAGGCCATGCTGCAACTGTACAAGGTACTGGTAAAGCTGCACCTGGAGCACTGTGTGCACTTCTGGTCTCCATACTTAAGGAAGGATATACTGGCCTTGGAGATAGTCTAGAGGAGATTCACCATGTTGATCCTGGAGATGAGGGGGTTGACCTATGAGGAGAGACTAAATCGCCTGGGATTATACTCACTCAAATTCAGAAGAATGAGAGGTGATCTTACAGAAAGATCTAAAATTATGAAAGGGATAGATAAGATAGAGGCAGTAAAATTGTTTTTACTGGTAGGTGAGACCAGAACTAGGGGACCATAGCCTCAAGGTTCAAGGGAAATGATTTAAGACAGAGATGAGGAAAAACTCTTTTTCCCAGAGAGTAGTGAATCTGTGAAATTCTCTGCCCAGGGAAGCAGTTGAAGCTACTTCATTAAACATATTTAAGGTTCAGTTAGATAGATTTTACATAAAAAAAGGAATTGAGGAATATGGGGAAAAGGCAGGTAGGTGGAGTTGAGTCAATGATCAGATCAGGCTTGATCTTATTGGCGGAACAGGCTTGAAGGGCTGGATGGCCGACTCCTGCTCCTATTTCTTATGTTCTTGGCAGGGAGGTGAGTGGAACAGAGACATTTTAAAAAGAATGAGGGGGGGCAACTGAAGGGTTAAACATAGTGTTGATTTGTGGGAGTGAATAATTGAGATCAATGGCAGGGACAAATAAAAAGAGGGGTAGCTAAAGAGGAGGGGGTAGCTAAAGAGGAGGAGCCAGTGAGTGAGTGGCTCAGTGTAGGAGTGCAACTTGGAGGCATTGGCCTGAGAGGGTTAGAGAGCAAAGGCTGATGAAAAGCTTGAAAAGAAGGTAAGGATTTTGAGGTGGAAAGAGTTAATGGAAAGAGCTAGGGTAGTGGAACGCTCCAAGTACAGGATGTGGGAAGCACAGTGTCCCTGATGACTACTGGAAGACCTTGTTAGGAAGCTGGAGCTGAATGAACTCTGGATCATTTTTGAGGTAGAGATTATTATAGAGAGGGGCTTCAGGAGACAATCACCCCTAAAAGGCAGGAGACATATAAACTGGGTGACTATTAAGAGAAGGAAGGCAGAGACAAACAAAGCAGAGCATCCCTGTGGTTGTTCCCCTCAACAACAAGTATACTGTTTTAGTTACTGTTGGTGGGGACAGTTGGTATCAGGTACAAGTCAAAGTGGTCATGCCTCAGGCACAGAAGCTGCCCCCCCCCCCCCTCCCCAGCAGGAAGGAAAGGGGGAAGAAGAGGAGAGCTATAGAAATTGGAGACTCATTGGTTAGAAGAGCAGATAAGAGGTTTGGTAAATGAGATTGAGGCTCCCAGATGCCAGGATCAGGGTCATCTCTGATTCTGTTCATAGCATTCTGGAGGGGAAAGGCAAGCAGCCAGATGTCGAGGTCCATATGGGGACTAATGACATAGATGGAAGTAGGGATTAAGTCCTGAAGAGGGAATATAAGGAGTTAGCACAGAAGTTAAAAAGTAGGGCCTCAAGGGTGGTGATCTCAGGATTGCTGCCTGTACCACGTACCAGAGAGGGTAGGAATAGGAAGTTGTGGCAGTTAAATGAAGAGTTGGTGCAAGGGGCAAGGGTTCAGATTTGTGGATCATTGGGATCTCTTTTGGTGAAGCTCTGACCTGAACAAAAAGGATTGACTGCACCTGAACTGGAGGAGGACCAATTTCCTGGCGGGCAGCTTTGCAAGAACTGTTGGGAAGGGTTTAAACTAGTTTGCGGGGTGGGGGGGGGTCGGGGAGGTCAGAAAGTCAGGGCAGAGATTAGGGTAGAAGGATAAAAGCATGATGCTATGTCCTCTGAGTTGGTAATGAAGGACAGGTAGGAGAAAAAACATTAAGGTCGACAGAGGGTTTGAAATGTGTCTATTTCAACACTAGGAGTATTAGGAATGAAGAGGATTAACTTACAGCATGGATCAGTATGTGGAAATATGATATTGTGGCTGTTACTGAAACATGGCTGGAGGAAGGGCAAGATTGGCTAAGGATGAAAGCACAGAAGTAATGTGGAGAAAATTTGGGGACCACATGTGCAGGGTTCAAGATAGGTTTGTCTCACTGGGTTACGATGTGGGAAATTGGATTAGCAAGTTTTCTGATGACGCTAAGATGGGAGTCGTTAACTGCAAGGAAGGCTTTCAAAGCTTGCAGAGGGATCTGGAACTACTAGAAAAATGAGCCAAAAAATGGCAGATGGAATTTAATGCAAAGAAACCAACGTAGGACATACATAGTAAATGGTTGGGCACTGAAGAGTGCAGAGGAACAGTGATCTAGGAATACAGATAAATAATTTCCTGGAAGTGACATCGCTGGTAGATAGGGTTGTAAAGAAAGCGTTTGGTATCTTGGCCTGTATAAATCAAAGTATTGAGTAATGGAGTTGGGATGCATGGTAAGGTTGTTTAAAACATTGGTGAGGTGAGGCCAAATTTGGAGTATTGTGTGCAGTTCTGGCTGTGAAACTACAGGAAGGATATCAGTAAGATCAAAAGAGTGCAAAGAAGATTTACTAGGATCTTGCCAGGTCTTCAGGAGTTACTGGAAAATTACAGGGAAAAATTAAGCAATTTTGGTCTTCATTCCTTGGAGTGTAGAAGAATGAGGAGAGATTTGATAGAGGTTTACAAAATTATGAGGGGAACAGAGTAAATGCGAATAGGCTCTTTCCACTTAGATTGGGAGAGTAAAATACAAGACATGGCTTTAAGGGGAAAGGTTTGGGGGAACTTCACTCAAGAGAGTGGTGGGAGTGTGAAACGAGTTGCCATCTTATGTGGTAAATGCTGGCTTACTCTTAAGTTTTAAGAATAAATTGGGTAGATACATGAATGGGAGAGATCTGGAGGATTATACAATGGGTGCAGGCCAATGGGACTAGTGGAATGATGTTTTGCCACAGACTAGAAGGGCTGTATGGCCTGATCTCTGTGCTGCAGTGTTCTGTGGTTCTTGTAATTGGGTAAGGATCAATCATCTTGGCTGAGGATATTTAGACCTGAGCACTGAGGAGTTTTTTCCTTGGTCAACATTCTGAGCGGGCAGAAAAATCCCAAGTTGTTTTCCAGCGAGGTCAGTTACTCACCCCAACACGTTAACATTTGAATGGGAGACGAGATGAGGAGGAAGTTGTTGGAATCTGACTTTTGCCACTTGTGTGAGTGGAGAGGCAAGGGTCTTGCTGCCTGTGTAGGTACAGGGGTGGGTGTCTCACTGCCTGTATGGGTGCAGTGGCAGGAGAGTTGCTGCCTGTATGGGAGCAGGGGCCAATTTTGTGTAAATGAGAAAGGATCTAGAAAGAGTGGATTGGGATAAGTTGTTTTCTGGCAAGGGTGTGTTCAGTAAATAGAAGGCCTTCAAAGGTGATATTTTGAGAGTGCAGAGTTTGCATGTTCCTGTCAGGATTAAAGGCAAAGTTAACAGGCATAGGGAACCTTGGTTTTTGATGAATATTGAGGATCTGGTTAAGAAGAAGAGGGATGTATAGGCAAGGCAACAAGGAGCAAATGAGGTACTAGAAGAGTACAGACAATATTTAAGAAGGAAATCAGGAAGGAATAAAGAAGTCTTGGAAGTTGCTCTGGCAGATAATGTGAAGGTAAACCTGAAAAGGTTCTAGAACACACATGTCAAACTCTGGATTTGGCCCGCGGTATAATTATATTTGGCCCGCAAGATCATATTAAATATATATTAGAGATGGCCCACTGGCCACCGCGCCAGTATAGCGCATGCACACTGAAGGTGAAAATGAAGACGCCGGAGGTGTGGAGGGATCTCAGAGTCCCGAATCCCGGGGATCGGTGCGCCGCACTCAGCCCGCCCGGCTCCCGGACACACAGACGCGGCGGGAGTTGGGGACCATCCTCGCTGGGTCTGCGCTTCAGCGGCGACGCCGGAGCGAACGGCTCGTTGGCGATGCCTTCCCCCTCGCTCCGTGCGTGGCGGACCCTGCCTCCCGCTCCTTTTGTTGGAGACGAGCCCGGCGCCGTGAGATCGCAGTTTAATCCCTCTCCAACCATGGGAGGGGGGTGGGAGCAACGCGCTCTTCTCAGCCAATTCCTCCACCGCCCTGGACGCTGGCGTTTCAACGGGGGGTTCGGGTGCCTTCGTCAGGCGACCGATCTGTTGGTCCAAGACAAGGGGAGAGCGAACAAACTCCACACAGACAGCACCTGAACTCGGGTGAACGTGGAGCTGCGACCCCACATTCCACATCAGGACTGTGTGTAAGATTGGGAGCAGTGAGACAGAAGCTTATTTTGTTCCTGTGATTTAAGCCTTTCTTGGGGTGGGGTGGGGGGGGTCCTTCTCTGACCACTTGCCTAACAATTAACCTAATCAGATGTGGAGTTACCACAATACAACAGTTCTCAACCTTTTTCTTTCCACTCGCGTCCCTGTGCCATTGGTGCTCTGTGATTAGTAAGGGATTGCTTAAGGTGGTCTGTGGGTGGAAAGAAAAAGTTTGAAGACCACTGCTTTAATCATCCCTCATTGACTCGTCATGTGCACGGTTTCAGATCTCCAAAGGAAATGGGCCAATGACAATGACAATGAAAGAGTTTATCCAAAACTATTATTAAACATGTATTTTAATAAGAAAAAGTTTAACATTACATATGTTGAAAGAAGAGAAAACATGCAGATGTTGTTGAAAATTTTCAATAAATATTTAGTTCGGCCCTCGACTTAGTCCAAGTTTTTAATTTTGGCCCTCTGTGAATTTGAGTTTGACACCCCTGCCCTTGAGGATCAGAGTGAATTTCTATGCGTGGAGTCTAACAAGGTGTGGGAGATCTTAAACCGTTTTTCTTGCATCAGTGTTTACTCAGGAAACTGCCAGAGTGTATAGGGGAGAAAGGGAAAGAAACAGTAGTGTCATGGAACAGATGGGGATTTAGTAGGAGGAGGTGCTTGCTGCCTTACAATGAATAAAGGGAGGCAAATCACCCAGGCTGGATATGATATTCCCTTGAACCTTGAGAGAGATTAGTGTAGAAATTGCAGGGTCCCTGAACGAATTATTGATAATATCCTTATCCATGGGTGAGGTGACGGAGGATTGGAGGGCAGCTCATGTTGTTCCATTGTTTAAAAAAGGCTCCAAAAATAAACCTGTCATTATAGAGCGGTGAGCCTGACATCAGTAGTGGGTAAATTATTGGATGGAGTTCTGAGAGACAGGATATATAGTCTTGTGCTGATTACGGATAGTCAGCATGGCTTTGTTTCTGGTACGTCATGTTTAATGAACCGTGTAGAATTTTTCAAGAAGGTTACCAAGAAAGTAGATGAAGGAAAGGCTGTGGATGTTGTCTACATGGACTTCAGAAGGTTCAGACATTATACATCTATGGAGAAGTTGCAAACTGGATTCAAAAGGGGCTGGTTGCTTCTAAGACTGGATGCCTATGATTAGTAATGTGCCTCAGGGATTGGTGTTGGACCATTGTTGTTTGTTTGTTGTCTATATCAATGATCTAGATGATAATGTGGTAAATTGAATCAGCAAGTTTGCTGATGACACTAAGATTGGAAGTGTTTTGGACAGCAAGAAAGGCTTTCAAAGCTTGCAGAGGGATCTGGACCAACTGGAGAAATGGACCAAAAAATGGCAGATGGAATTTAATTCAGACAAGTGTGAGGAGATGTAGTTTGGAAGGACCACATACACTGTTCCTTTGCACCCCTCAGTGCCCTATCATTTACAAAGGGATCTGGGAAAACAGATACATAATTCCATGAATGTGGCATCACAGGTAGGGTTGTAAAGAGAGCTTTTAAAATATATTACCATATAACAATTACAAGACAAAAACAGGCCAGTTCAGCCCTTCTGGTCGATGCCAAACACTCTTTTCACCTAGTCCCATTGACCTGCTCCCAGCCCGTAACCCTCCATATCTCTCCCGTCCATATACCTATCCAACTTTTCCTTAAATATTAAAATCGAACCTGCAACTACCACTTTGGCTGGAAGCTCATTCCACACTCCCACCACCATCTGAGTGAAGAAATTCTTCCTCATGTTTCCCCTATATGTTTCCCCCTTCAATCTCAAACCATGTCCTTTTGCTTGAATCTCCCCCACTTCCAATGGAAAAAACCTATCTTTCCCCCTCATAATTTTAAATATCTCTATCAAATCACTCTTCTATGCTCTGGAGAATAATGTCTTCGCCTGTTTAACCTTTCCCTGTAAGTCAAACCCTGAAACCAAGGCAACATTCTTGTATATCTTCTCTGCACTCTCTCTTATTCTGTTGATATCCTTCCTATAATTGAACGATCAAAACTATACACAATATTCCAAATTTAGCTTTACCAATGCCTTATACAACTTCAACATGACATCTCAACTCCTGTACTCAATACTTTGATTTGTGATCGCCAACATTACCAAAAGCTTTCTTCACCACCCTATCTACATATGACTGTACTTTCAGGGAATTATGTATCAGAATTCCTAAATCCCCTTGTTCTACACACCTCAATTGTTCACCATTTAATGTGTATGACTTTGCTGATTAGTCCTTCCAAAATATAGCACCTCACACATCAGTATTAAACTCCATCTGCCATCTTTCTGCCCATTCTTCTAACTGGCCTATATCCCACTTCAAGCTTTGTTAACCTTCCTCACGGCCAACAACACCACCAATCTTAATATCTGAATATTTACTAATCCAATTTACCACCCTATCATCCAGATCATTAATATATATCACAAACAACAATGGACCCTGAGGCACTCCACTCCACTCCCATGGCCTCCAATTTAACAATTTTCCACCATTACTCTCTGGCATCTCCCATCCAACCAGTTGAATTTATTGCACTACTGCTTGGAGGCTTCTTGGCCTTCGTAATTTAATTGAGAACAGGAATAGGGATGTTATGAGTTTGTACAAGGCTTGGTGAACCCAAATTTGGAATATTGTGTGCAGTTCTGGTTACCTAACTACAGGAAATATATCAGTAAGATTGAAAGTGCAGAGATTTACTAGGATGTTGATGGGTCTTCAGGAGTTGAGTTACAATTAAAGATTAAACAGGTTAGGACTTTATTCCTTGGAACATCGAAGACTGAGGGGAAATTTGATAGAGGTTTACAAAATGATGAGGGTATAGTCAGAGTAACTGTGAGTCAGCTCTTTCCACTTAGATTAGGAGAGATAAAGAGGATATGGCTTTAGCGTGAAACGGGAAAGCTTTGGGGGAACTTCTTCACTGGAGAGTGGTGGGAGAGTGGAATGAGTTGCCATTTAATGTAAGTTTTAAGAAGGATTAGATAAATGGATGGGAGAGGCCTAGAGGGTTATGGAATGGGTGCAGGTCGGTGGGACAAGCAGAATGATGTTTCAGTATAGACTAGAGGGACTGATTGGCCTGTTCTCTGTGCTGTAGTTCTACAAGTGCTATGGTTCTACAAGTGTATATGCTAGGGTTGAGGGCCACAGACAAACGTGCTGGAGAAACTCAGCAGGTCACATGGGATCCACAGGAAGCCAAGGGGAGCAACCCTTTCAGGTCTGGAGTGGGGATGGGGTGTGGAGGAAAGCAGAAGAGGAAGGGGATGGGGGAGGAGCACCCCGCTGCCCCCTCGAGTCTCTCTCCAATTCCTCTGCCCTCCACCTCCCACCCATCTCCAATCAGAGAGCAACACTCTCCCCCATCACTTCAAAGCTTTCTTCTCCTTCCATACCATCTCTATCCACCTATGACGTATTACCTGTTAGTCTGTGCTCCCTCCCCTGCCCCATCCTCACTCACTCCTCTCCTTATCCCTCCCACTCGCATCTTTTTATATTCAGAGCCAACTGGGACCTGGCACATGTGAAACCTTTTCCCTGATCTGCCTCTGGCGTTCTCACTGATGATTTTCTGTCTGTATTCCTCCTTTCAGATGACACGGCACAAGTATTTAACAGGGAGGATCTTCACCTTAGCTGATGTCGTGATGTTTACAAACATAGCCTTCTGCTTTCGCTTTGGGTGAGTTGGTGGCCATGTCTGATCGGATAAAACACTTACTGAGCCCATAAGCCAATAGAGCACTGCTCAGTCCCACAGAGGTTCCTTAAAATGTTACAAAAGGCTATTCAGCCCAGCTCTGACCACTCCCTTACTGAACTCATTATCAACCAGCAACTACATTCATACCTGACGAAGGGCTCATTACCAAGGAGATGACTGACCTTTGAGCAGTGGCCAAGGTTCTAAGAAGTAATGTTATTCTCTGCACTGAGAATATTATTCTCTGCACATTTATTGTCATTGACCTGAGACACCGTTGCTGCACCTTGACTGTGGTCTATGCCTTGTCAACCTACCTCTGCACCAGGGACATCTTGTACCTCTCCTAGTGTTCAATAGTATATCACCATCCCAGCGTAGATCACTGCCCTTCACTGCTGTTATCTCCTCAACTCTATGCTGTCTGGGCCTTTCTACAGGCACGTTTCCCTCTTCCCCAACTCCACCCACTCTCACGACCCACAAACAGCTGTCAAACTCTGCGTTGCTGTGCTCCATTCTTCAATCACGTCTGTAGCACCCTCTCACTGCCATCACACCTTGAACCTTCATTGCGTCGACGTGATCGCTGGCCATAAGCACCTTGGGACGTTTAGCTGTGGTCTCATGTGCTCAGTAAAAGCCAGGGTGAGCCCTAAGACACCTGTTATCAGTAATTTCCCTGTGGGAACTTATGTTGGGCACAGCACTAGTGCAGACAAACTTGCATCTAATCCCTGAGAAGGTTCAGGGAGCAGATAACCTGTGGTAGATACTTAATGCTTTAAATATTTCCAACATATTCTCTCTTTGAACATGACAGCATAGAAAACAGGCCTTTCAGCCTTTCTAGCCAGTGCTGAACTATTATTCTGCCAAGTCCATCTGACTTGCTTACAATCCATATTTCTCCATACCCCTCCCATTCATGTACCCTTTCAAATTTTTCTTAAATGTTAAAATTGAGCCTGCATTCACCACTTCAGCTGGCAATTAGTTCTGTTCTCCCACTTTTATTCTGTGTGAATAGATCCCCCTAATCTTCTCCCCTATCACCTTAACCCATGTTGTCTTGTTTATATCTGACCAATCTCAGTGGAAAAAGCCTATCTACATTTATTCTTATCTAAACCCATCATAATTTTGTAAACCTCCACCAAATCGCCGCTATTCTTCTACATTCCAAGGAATAAAGTCCTCTCCTGCTTAACATTTCTCAGTTCCTCAAGTCCTGGCAACATCTTGTAAATCTCTTCCCTTTTTCTATTTTAATTATGTCTTTTCTGTAGTTAAGTGACCAAAATTGGACACAATACTTCAAATTTGGCCTCACCAACATCTTGTATAACTTTATCATAACACGTCAATTTCTCTACTCAGTTCTTGACTTTATTAAGATCAAAAGCTCTTTTTATAACCTTATCTATCTGTGATGCTACTTTGTGTATCTGAATCCCAGATCTTTCTGTTCTACCGCACTCTTCAGTGCCCCACCATTTACCGTGTACGCCCTACCTTGGTTTGTCCTTCCAGAATGTAACACCTCACATTGTCTGCATTAAATTCCATTGGCCATTTTTCCAGCTGGTCCAGATCCCTGGGGGCTTTGAAAGACTTCCTCGCCGTATACAAAGCCTCCAATCTTTTTGGCATCTGCAATTTATTCCAGGCTCAAGCCAAAGAAGTTCCCCAACTTGTTTGACTACTACAACAGATTGAAGGAGCGCTCAAGTATCGAGGCTAGCTGGCCCCCTCACTGGAAGGAGAACCCTCCAACCATGGACAAAATGAAGTACATCTGAAGGCTCAGCTCTTTGTTCTCACCAGACTTTCTCTGTGCCTGAAGCCATTCACAGAACATTGAACGTGGATCTGTCCAAAATGTGCTGAGACACTTCCCCTTCCATGAACTGCCACCTAGATCTCTCCCCCCACCAACAATCCTACATTTCAAATGCACTACTCTACAGCAACGAGCTGGTGTGGGTGTCTGGCAGTGTCTTCCCAACTGGTTTGTCTGTAACAAGTTCATTGGAATTTAGTAAATTGAGATAATCATATTGAAACAATTTGAATGTTGAAAGGCACAGACACAGAGTTAATGCAAAAAAGGTTGTTTCCCAGGCAGGGAGCATCTAGGACTGCCATTCTCAACCTATTTTCAGCTATGCCTCCCTTCCATAGAATTCAGCTTAAAGTTTATGGGTCCCTTTCCCTGTGAAGCAGTCAAGTTTTGCTTCTGTGCTTCTCTCCGACCAATTACATAAAAAAATCTTTATGTGAAATAAAGAAAACAAGTCATTTACTTACATGTAAAGTGCCCCATTGACAACAGGGAGGCACAACTTTTTTTTAAAATTTGTTATTTTTCACACTATGAACCATATTAATCAAAATACACAAAACATTTCCCTCTTGAATATATACAGTGGCATTTTTCCCCCCTTCCCTCCCTCCTTCCCACCCCCTCCAAACCCATTCAACATATACAATTCAATAAACCCATTAAACAATGTCATCACACAATGAAAATAAACAAGAAAATTGTGTCTTCTACCTTTACACACTGGGTCAGTTCATTTCGTCTTCTTCTCATTCTATCATTTTAGGGGGTGGAGGTCCGGTAGGCTCTCTCTGTTGTGTTCCATGTATGGTTCCAAAATTTGTTCAAATAATGTGACTTTATTTTTTAAATTATATGTTATTTTTTCCAATGGAATACATTTATTCATTTCCATGTACCATTGCTGATCTCTCAGGCTCTCTTCTGATTTCCAAGTTGACATTATAATTTTTTTGCTACTGCTAAGGCTATTGTAATAAATCTTTTTTGCGCTTCATCCAGTTTGAGGCCTAATTCAAATGTTTTTCCCACGTTTGTTTGGGTGTATAGCTTACTTCATCATTTTCTTTCTCTTGCAGCTTGATGTACATGTTTGTTATAAATCTTTTTATTATCGTTGTTAGGGAGGCACAACTTCAGGAGTGAAGGGCTTCCACATAGAACAGATGCAAAGAAATGTCTTTAGCCAGCGGGTAATCTATGGAATTTGTTGCCACAGGTGGTTTTGGAACCCAAGGCATTGGGTGTATTTAAGGCAGCGATTAAATAGTTCTTGATTAGCCAGGTTATATGGAGAAGGTTGGGCAGTGGAGCTGAGTGGGATAATGGATCAGCTCATGATTGACTCGCTGAGCCCACCCAATGGCTGAACAGTTTATTTCTGCTCCTATGTCTTATGGACTGTGCGGGCCTGCGTTCAACATATGTTGCACAGACTCACTCAAAGAAGTGTTTTCTTTGCAGGTTTTTCCCACTCACTTGAAGTCTTGACTTCTAGGTGCCCCAACCCTGAGAGCAACACAATGACTTATCAATGCCCCTCATGCTTCTATCAACCTCTCCTAACCAGAGCATTCTTGTCAGTCATGTGACCGATCTAACAGTTGGGGCTAAAGTTGGAAGGGTTACAGTTGTGCATTGCAGATCTGTCCTTGGCCCACCATCAATGACCTGTCTACATTGGTGAGCCATTGGTCCATAACATATGCCTTGGAGATTCAAGTGCCTGTCTAGATACCCGGACGTTGAATAAGGCTGCTTGCACATCCCTTCAGACCCCAGCCACCTTGTGTCCAAGCAGTCAGGTTGCACAATGCTATTACAGCGCCAGCAACCCGAGTTCGAACGCGATGCTGTCTATCATGCATTTGTACATTCTTCCTGTGACCCCGTGGGTTTCCTCTGGGTGCTCCAGTTCCTCCCACTCTCCAAAAACCTACAGGGTTTGTAGGTTAATTGTATTTGAGCAGCATAGGCTTGTGGGGCAGAAAGGCCTTTTACTGGTGCTGTGTCTCTAAATCATGGGCTGATTGACCAAACTGATCCAGGCCACTACCCGTTTTCCCACATTCCCGAAGGGCTCCCCAAAACTGACTGCATTTGGATGCTGTCTGACCTGCTGTGTTTCTTCAGCGCCTTTTGTGTTTTGCCCAGAAACAGGTGGACATTTCAATGCACAGAACTGGCTGAGTGAGACATGCTGAGAAAGGGTCTTACTGAGCACCTTTCAATCAGTGATTGAGTTTTTCTTTCTTCAGAGAGTTACAAACGATAGAGGCCGTGGAGATGCTTGTGACCAATCCTGAATTTACCAGAGTGGGTCAAGCAAGGTCAACGTTAAGTATTGTGTGATTGTTTGAATATGCATTATTAAGGTTTAAGATCCCTTTATTGTCATGTAATAAAACAGAAAATATTACACAAAATGACCTTCAGTGTCGCATAAGGATCACCTTCATTGAAAGGGAAGTTGAAGATAGTCACTGAGACCTGTGGATTTGCCTCCAACACTCTGCAGCCCCGCAGTTCCTTGTTTTGTCCATTGGCAAACCAAGTCCCAGACCCAAACCTCTGATACATTTAGGAAGCCTTGTCGCAGTCATGCACTCATGTGGGCCAGGAATAGAGCTGATTGTCACTGGTGATGCAGCCGGGTGACACACAAGAGAGGTTACACACATGCCCGTAAGGGCAGTGCGAACAGCGGGGAGATCTGAATGCAGGGTCGCATGAGGAGGAGGAGGTTAGGAACGACATGGTCACCTACGTGGCAGAGTGCCAATGGAAAGGGACTTTGGTGTGAGGAAGTTTTGTTTTGGAATAATAAAAAGTTTGACACCATTTTTTTGTGCTGAAGAAAGAGTGGGTGTGTCCTTTTAATTGTGTGCATCACATTTCACTTACAGTCTCTACAACCTTGAGCTCCTAGGGCCCTTTGGAAACCCTTCTTGCCTCAGCACCCTCTCGAATCTTGGTTCTGAAAGCTTGTTCCCATGAGCCAGTCTCCAGCACCCCTCAGCCTATGTGGGTCCTTTGCAAGTTGCCAGCAGCACGTGGTTGTTGTCCTGCAGAGTCCTCTCCTCTGCTTCTCAACGGGATGGGAAGGGTCTGTGTTTCTGGTGCCCTGAGCTGCTCCCCAGAGTTTGCAATCTCGCTGCTGCCTGCACAGAGATACCACAGTTTAAACCCTGTACGGAGCTGTCAGTATGGACCAGGCAGTTGGACCCTGCGGGGCAGGGTCCACCCCCTGGTTCGCACCATTTGTGAAAAAAGCCTTTGCACTGTGATCGGGATTGTGTCCTTTTGTCTTGATAGCAAAAGCACACGTGATTGGTCAAAATGCTCAAAGAGTGGGAGGTGCACCACCGGGTGAAAAATTCTCCCTCTGCCCTGATGCAACATTCACCACTTACCCCCAAAACACCCTCCAGCTTTGGACTTCTCTGCTTTGGGGAAAGGTTGGTCACTCTGCCCCTCAGTCAGCTGCTTCCTCTGGATCAGGGAAAACAAGCCCCGCTGATCTAGCCTCTTATAACTAAATCACCCCATCGCAGGGAACATCTTGCTGAATATTCGCAGGACACTCTCTTTGATGGGGCGGAAAATATCCCTGCTGTGGCTCAACAATATTTCCAGACCTTCCTGCTCTTGCATTCTATATCCCACCATAAGTATAGAAAATAGGAACAAGAGGCCATTCAGTCCTTCTAACCTGTACCTATTCAAAATTATCTGATGTGTGAAGACAGTCCCCTGTTCCTGCTCTCTCCACTCCCCTTGGTCTTTCTATCCAACTCCCTTTTAAAATATACAATTAACTGTCCACAGCAGCATGGCAGATATGTTAAGTTCACACCTCTGAGTGAAGTTTTTCCTTATCTCTGTCCAAAATGGCTTTCCTTTTCTCCATGTACTGTGATCCCTTATTCTTGAATCTCTTTCTCTCCCTCTACCTTCTAGTCTACCCTCCAATCCCCTCATATCCATCTTCGCTTAAATGACCAAGGTCTGCTGCATAGACCTTCCACTCAGCCACCACTCTGAGTTCTAAAGTTTTGCCCCCTAACCCTTAACTTATGACCCCTTGTCCCAATCTCACCTACCCTCAAGGGTATTCACATCTACTCTATCACCATCATAATTTTAAATGCCTCTAAAAATCCCCCCTCAACCTTCTATGCTCCAATGAATAAAGACCTAGTCTACTCAATCTTTCTCCGTATTCAAGATACCGCAATCCAGGAAACATTTTCGTACCTCTCTACCTTATTGATATCCTTCCTAGAATTTGGGGACCAGAACTGTACACAGTATTCCAAATTTGGCCTCACCAGTGCCTTAAACAGTTTCAACATCACCTCCCAGCTCCAATATTCTATGTTTTGATTTATAAAGACCAGCATACCAAAAGCCTTTACCACTCTATCCACGAAAATCCACTTTCAAAGAACAATGAACCGTTATTCCAAGATCTCTCTGTCCCTCTGCATTCCTCAATGCCCTCCCTCCCCTTCACTATGTCCTGTTTTGATTATTCCTCCCAATATGAAGCACTTCACACTTATTGACATTAAACTCCATCCACCACCTTTCAGCCCACTCTCCTAATTAGTCCAAATCCCTCTGCAGTCTCTGAAAACCATCTTCACTATCCACAACTCCCCTTATTTTTGTATCGTACACATATTTACTAACCCAATTTACCACTCCATCATCCAAATCATTAATGTAAATGACAAACAACAAGGGATCCAACACCGATCCCTGAGGCACATTGCTTGTCACTGGCCTGCATCCTGATACAGTTATCTACCATGACTCTGGCATCTACTTTCTAGCCACTCATCTGACTATCTCAACATTAATCCCTAGTGCCTGAACCTTCCTTACCAACCTTCCATGTGGAACCTTATCAAAGGTGTGGTCCATATAGACCACATCTATTGCTCTACCTTCATCAACATTCCTTGTCACCTCAAAAAATTCAACAAGATTTATCAAACATGATCTTCCCCTCACAAACCCATGTTGGGTGTTTCTGATCAGTCTCTGCCCCTCTAGATACTTCAGTTAATGGAAAGTATTCTTAGATAATATGTATAACAACCACCATCATCAAACTTACTGGCCTATAATTGCTGTCAAGAATTTTGTACATCTCCATTAGATCTCATTCTAAATTCCAATTAATATAACCCTGGTCTGCCCAAACTTTCTTCATTCGACAGTCAAACCATCTCAGGGGTCAGACTGGTAAACGTTGCTGCACCCCCTCAATAAGAAGAATTACACCTCCGATGAGGAGACCAAAACTGGACACAATCCTCAAGGTGTGACCTCACCAAGGTGCTGTACAAATACAGTCAGACCTTCCTGGCTTCTAGATTCAAAACCTCCTGCAGGAAGGTAGAGCTGTTGGAAAGGGTTTAAACTAGTTTGGGGGGTGGGGGGGGGGGGGGTGGGGTGGGAATTGGAAAGTGAGAGCAGAGATTAGGGTAGAAGGTTAAGAGCATAATGCTCTGTGCTCCAAGTTGGTGAGGAAGGACAGGCAGGGGACAAACATAAATGTAGCCAGTTAAAGGGTTTGAAATGTGTCTATTTAAACACTAGCATTAGAAAGAAAGGGGATGAACTTAAGAGCATGGGTCACTTCGTGGATCTATAATGTGGCTGTAACTGAAACTTGGCTGATGCAGGTACTTGAGTTTAGGTGTTTTAAAAAGAATAAGATGGAAGGTAGAAAAGGCAGGGGTGGGGAGTGCCTAACATTACTGGCTAGAGAAAGGGTGGGCACCGCAGAAGTAGTGTCCACTTGAGTCGGTGTGGGTGAAAGTCAGAAATAGGAAGAGAGCTATCACTGTTCTGGGAGTCATCTTTAGTCTCCCAAAGAGCCCTCAGGACACCGAGTAGGCAGATTTTGGAATGGTGCAGGAAATACAGGGTTGTAGTTATGGGTGATTTCAACTACCCTGATATTGACTGGCATCTACTGACTGCAAGAGGGATGGATGGGGCTGAATTTGTCTGGTGCGTACAAGAAGGATTCTTGACAGTATGTGGACCAGCCGATGAGAGAGGAGAGGCCAGACGGGATCTGGTTCTGGGGAATGAACCTGGTCAGGGGGCGGACATTTCAGTGGGGAGCATTTTGGTGAGAGAAACCACAACTCCCTGAGCTTCACCATAGCTATGGGAAGTGGGAAAGTGCTTAACAGGGGAAGGGCTAATTATAAAGGGATGAGGAAGGAACTAACGAGAATAAATTGGAAACAGATGTTTAAGTGAGAGCACAGAAGTAATGTGGAGGAAGTTTAGGGACTACTTGAGCAGGGTTTAAGATAGGTTTGTCCCACAGACAAGGAAAAGATGGTAGGAAGGAGGAACAGTGGCCAACGAAACTGGTCAAGCAACGAGTTGAGAGGAAGAAGGAAGCATATATTAGATGTAGGAAGCAGGAATCAGGAAAGGCTCATGAGAAGTATACGGGAGCCAGGAAGGAGCTTAAGAAAGGACTTGGAGAGCTCGAAGCAGGCATGAGAACATCCAAAGGTGTTCTATCCATATGTGAGGAACAGAATTACAAAATGAAGGCGGGGCCACTAAAGGATAAAGGAGGCAATGTGCCTGGAGGCAGAGGAGGTTGGTCAGGTACTTTGCCTCAGTATTCACAAGAGGTCAAAGTTGAAGAGGCCTGTGTGCTGGACAATGTGAGATTCAGGAGGTGAAAGTGTTGGATCTTATTAAAAAAATAAAGATCGCTAAGTCCTCAGGGCCAGACGTGATACACCCCAGGCTGCTGTGGGAAGAGAGAGGAGATAGCTGGGGTAGTAGCTATGATCTTTGGCCATGGGAGATGCCAGAGGGTTTAGAAAAGGGTCACGTGATGCAGCAGAGCTAGGACGACGCGGGCCCAGGGGCTCCCCAGGAGAGTCTAATTTAAAGCCATTAAAAACACCCACTCTTCAAAATGCCTACTGAAGCGGTGATATTCCTGCATGGAGTGGGCCAATGATGTCCACGTGCACATGTTAAAACTGCATCAGCTCGAAAGTCTGAAGTGGGGCCTTGGTGTGTCTGTGCACTTTGGTGCGCTTGCACTGCAAACAGGTTTTAGCTCACAGGATCATGTTGCGACTTGTTGGACAACAGGTGGACTGTGGACCTTATGGAGGGTGGGTCAGGGCGTGAATTTGGTTGAACAACTGCTGTCACCAGGTCGCAGGTAGGATGTGTCTGGGTAAACCTGTGGATACATCACAAAGTTAGGATGGGCTCTCTGGTGATGGCAGTCCGGTAGGCCTGGACGTCTACATCCTCTGTTTAGTCTTTGGCCAGCTGAGCGACATTGAGCCCCCCTGAGGTAGCAGCGATTGTGGGTCTGGATAACGTGTCGGCCACCACGTTGGACTTGCCCGCGATGTGGCAAATGTTTGTTGTGTACTCTGAGGTATAGGAGAGGTGCCGCTGTTGTCTTGCCGACTATGGGTCTGAAACCTTGCTGAGTGTGTAGGTGAGTGGTTTGTGGTCTGCGTCGGTGGTGAAAACCCTTCCTTCTAACATGTAGCAGAAGTGTCATATTGCCAGGAACAGGGCCAACAGCTCATGGTTGAACGCGCTGAATTTGAGCTCTGGTGCCCAGAGATGTTCACCAAAGAAGGCCAGGGGGAGCCACTCTTCATTGACCCAATGCTCTGACACCACGCCCACTGCTCTGCCCGATACATCCATTGTAAGGGCCAGAGGGAGGTAGAATTTGGATGGGCCAGGAATGTGGCCTGTGCTAGTGCTACTTTCATGGTCTGGAAAGTTTCTGTGGTTTCCAAAGTCCACTGGAGCATCTTTCCATCGAGCTTGACAAGGTTGAACAGGGGCTGCATGAGGGTGGCCGCTCCTGGGAGGAAGCGATGATAAAAGTTCACCATCCCTAAAATTTCCTGCAGGCCTTCAGTCGTGCTCAGCTTGGGGAAGTTTTAGATGGCTTCTTCCTTGTCCAGATGTGGACAAGTGGATGATGCGATGTCTGAGGAAATCGACTGTGTCTAGGCCGAACCGGCACTTGGCTGGGTTCACCCTGAGTCCGAACTGCTGCAACCTGTCAAAAAGGTGAGTCAGGTGAATGCTGGTGATGAGAATGTCGCCCAGATAGACGAAGATGAAATCGAGGTCCCTGCTGACCACGTCCATAAGCCGCTAAAATGTCTGGGCTGCGTTCTTCAGTCCGAATGGCATCCAAAGGAACTTGAGCAGGCTGAAGGGTGCAATGATGGCCATTTTTGGAATGTCACTGGGATGCACAGGGATCTGGTGGTACCCCTTGATGAGTTCCACCTTGGAAAAGATCCGGCAGCCCTAGAGCCTCATAGTAAAGTCCTAGACGTGTAGAATGGGGTACCTATCTGTGACTGTGGTGTTCTTTAGTCGCTACAAGGGCACCAGCCGCCAGAGCTCTTCTGTACCATGTGGAGTGGGCAAGTGCAGGTGCTGCTTCAATGGAGGATGATCCCCAACTCCTCTATGCCAGTCTTGGCTTGCCGGAGCTTGTCTTGTGGGAGGAATCGAGCCTGTGCGTACACAGGAGGCCTGGTGGGGTCTTTTTTTAAATTTTTTTTAAATTTTTTTATTTTTCACACCATAAATCACATTAGCCATGATATACACTTTTTCTTTTTCACACATATACTTGATGTGGTCTTCACACCATGTGGTGGCCTGGTGCCATGGAAGATTGGTGCCAGTAAGGCTGGGTACTTGGCCAGAAGACGGGCATACAGATTTTGGTCCAAAGCGTAGATTCCTAACAGCAGAAAAGGATGTTGCTGCATAGGAAGGGGGTGAGATTGGAACTTGGTAGTGTTTACCAAATGGCATCTAGTCATGTGCCCGGAGGAAGTCTGCCCCGAGTAGGGCCTGGCCCACAGCCATGATTGTGCACTTCCACTGGAAAACTGTGTCCATGGAATGGATTATGACCATAACTTGGGTGCCATAACTTGGGATGGGAGAATCGATGGGTGCTTGAAGGGGATTGTGTCTGGTCTCGAAATACATCGGTGGGATGAGGCTTATCTCAGCACCCATGTTGACCAGGAAGTCCTTCTTAGTCGGCTGGTCCCTGAGGTAGAGTAGGCCTTTATGAGCGCCAACTGCCGAGTCTACTCTCAGTGGCCGGCCTGCCTGTTTCCCATTGCCATGTTGGGTTTGGTGATGGGGTAGGAGTACAGGTGGTAGAAACAGTATTTGCTCTGTTTGGGCACTCGTTGCACTGTGGTTGGGCCACGGCTACTCCTGGGGGGGGGTCCAGCGCTGATGGAGTAGACGGGCTCTACCTGGACGGAGCTCTATTGCAGGGAGTGGAAAAGTCTGTCTGCTTCCTTGGCTACAAGGTGCAGGTTGCTGAAATCCATGTTGGAAAATAAGAAACATAAATACAACACTTGCAAACTTGCAGAATGGAAAAATGCTCTTGCTGTCCAAACAAATACATTATGAACTAGGCAAAAAACAATAACATTTTGGCATGACAACTGAGAGCAGAGGAAACTTCAAGGATGATTAATGCTGTTCAGTCAGGTCCGGGCTCAGTAAGATACAATCCAAGAGAAATAAAGGACACCATTAAAACTTATTATGAGATATTGAATAAATCTGAGGCTCCAAGGGACATAAATAAAATTGAGGAGTTCTTGTCAGGGATTAAGCTGTGGAGATTGGCCCTGGAGGACTGGACAGAATTTGATGCCCCTTTTTCCATTGTGGAAATTGAACAGGGAGACAAGCCAGAAGCTGGAGTGACCTTGGACACTGCTACAAACAGTCTCTGGAAGAGTACGGCTTCCCCTCTGAGTTTTATAAGGAGTTCAAAGACCTGGAGAGGGGGGGGGGGGGCATGTCATGTGATGACGTAGGGTTAGACTGCAAATCCCTACGCTACTTGAAAAGGTTGAAGAGTCAAAAAAGGTTGGAAAAGTTTAGGAAAATAGAAGAAAGAAGTATTTGAAGATTTAAAGAATAATTTAAAATGTCACCGAAGAAAGAAAAATCAGCTGCACTTGTACAAGAAATGGAGCAAGAAAAAAATCAAGATAAAAAAGAGAGGACGAACTTGAGGAAGGATCCAAGAATTGTGCATAAGGTACTGGTCAAGGGAGACAAGCCAGAAGATGGAGAGACTGCTGTGCAGGGCCTCTCCCGACAATGACCACCCACCATGGGTGAATAAATGACTGTGCATGTGCTGCGCATGCAGAGTGCAAAAAAAAAGTTTTTAAAAAGTCTCAAGAGAGCCTTCTCGATCCAGTGGACAGGAAAAAGAAAAAGTGCAAGAAAAATGCTGTGAACAAGTATTTATGGATAGAATGTTAGGGAAACTAAAGCGGCATCGTCTGCAAAGAGTAGTTCACAGACAAGTTGCTCTTGTGTTTTGGTGTGAGCTTGCAGGCGCCTCATATTGAAGAGACTGCCATCTGTGCGGTACCGGATGTAAACAGCGTCTTCATTGTTGAGGTCTTTGCAGACGATGCCACTTTAGTTGCCCATTCAGAGCCAGCTCTCCAGCGCATGATGTCCTGTTTTGCGGAAACTGCCAAAATGTTTGGCCTGGTAGTCAGCCTGAAGAAAACTGAGGTCCTCCATCTGCCACCCCCCCCCCCCCCCACCACATCTCCATCGGGCACACAGAACTCAAAAGAACTCAAAACGGTCAACCAGTTTACCTACCTCGGCTATATTATTTCATTTGATGCAAGGATCGACAAAGAGATAGACAACAGATTCGCCAAGGTAAATAGCGCCTTTGGAAGACTACACAAGAGTCTGGAAAAACAACCACCTGAAGAAACACACAAAGATAGCGTGTACAGAGTCGTTGTCATACCCATGCTCTTGTTCGGCTCCGAATCATGAGTCCTCTACTGGCATCACCTACGGCTCCTAGAACGCTTCCATCAGCGCTGTCTCTGCTCCATCCTCAACATTCATTGGAGTGACTTCATCACCAACATCGAAGTACTCAAGCTGGCAGAGACCGCAAGCATCGAATCCATGCTCCTCAAGACCCAGCTGCGCTGGGTGGGTCATGTCTCCAGAATGGAGGACCATCGCCTTCCCAAGATCGTGTTATATGGTGAGCTCTCCACTGGCCACCAAGACAGAGGTGCACCAAAGAAGAGGTACAAGGACTGCTTAAAGAAATCTCTTGGTGCCTGCCACATTGACTACCGCAAATGGGTTGATATCGCCTCCAACCGTGCATCTTGGCACCTCACAGTTCGGCGGGCAGCAACCTCCTTTGAAGAAGACCGCAGAGCCCACCTCACTGACAAAAGACAAAGGAGGAAAAACCCAACACCCAACCCCAACCAACCAATTTTCCCGTGCAACCATGCCTGCCTGTCGCGCATCAGACTTGTCAGTCACCGAGCCTGCAGCAGACGTGGACATACCCCTGCATAAATCTTCGTCCGCGAAGCCAAGCCAAACAAAAAAGATAGGGAAACTGAAAAGAGATATTTATTTCTACAGCTGATATGAAGAATCACATGGTTAACTTCCAGCAATCTAGATGTTATTAACGGAAAAATTTAAGAAATCTGGAGAGAATCTAGTCAAAAATATGAGTTTTACATGGAAAGTGGAAAAATGATGCAGCAGGTGGACAAAAGATTTGAAGTTCTGGATGAAAAAAATTAAAGGAAATGAATTTGAACTTCAAGGCATTAAGGAACAGATGAAGAAAGTACAAGCTGAAGTGGCTGCAACAAAAAAAAATTAACGATAAAAATTGACATTTTAGAAAATTTCAGCAGAAGGAATAACAAAGATTGTTGGACAAAGAAAGTGATGAAGGACAGTAAATAAAGAAGTTTTTACAGTGTTGGATTTGAGGCACTGAATTTCAAGGATACAGTGAGATTGAGAGAGCTCATAGAGCATTGAGACCAAAGCCACAACCAGATCAGAGACCTCATCCGATACTGGTTAAATTTCTTTGTTACAGAATGTTACAAGCCCAGAGGACCCCAAAACCCAGCAGCAATAGATATTCAAGACAAATGGTTACTTAAACAAAAGTTGTTTTTAATTATCTTTAAACATGAAAATAGAATCAAGCTTCAACTTATCTCTGTTGACTTCTAATTCTAAGCACACATGTATGTAATGTGGGTGTAAGTTCAGAAAAGTTCTTTGGTTCAGTTCAATCTCACTTCTCATTCCTTCAAGTTCACTGGTTGCAGGCAATTCTTATACTGTGCACAGAATTTAACATTTATAAAGTTAACCAGGTACTTGAAAAGTAGATGGTTACTGCTCAGGAAGGTTCTTCTTGTTTTTCAGAGAGAGAGATTTGTTGTACAACAGACACCCAGCCACTTCAATGTCTTGCCGAAGAAACCTGCCCCCTCAGGGTTCTCCAGATGATAACCTCTTTCTTTCAGGTCACCACAGAGTGTATTTTTGTTTTTCTTATTCCAAGTGAAACATTAGACAGCCAGTCCTCTCCTCTAGCATAACCCACAAGGGCTTTGACCAGGCTGAACTAAGAAGTTACAACCCATCTTCTGTTCTGTTCCAGTCCCAGTTGCTGTTGCTGGCTCTAAAACTGTAGAACTGATCTCTCTCTCTCACTGAGAGAAAAGCCTGTTTGACTCTCTCTGCTTCCAAAACCACATGAGCCTCTTAGAACAGCAAGTTCCCTTCCAGACAATCTGCGGCTCCGACAAGTTCTTTCATCTGTTGCCTTTTTTGTAAACAACAACTCTCCAAAGGTCTTGAATAGGATGTGGGACCGATATAGCTTTATTAGCAGAGCTCCAGTATTTCAAATAAGATCTGTTTTAAAGTGTTTTTATGTGACCTACAGTAACAAACCTTCACCAATTTATCTCCTACAAACATATCTATATACTCTGTCACAAAAGTAGGAGAAAAAATCTTGGAGCTGGTGGCTAAACAGGCAAAAGAAAGTCAGTCCCCTTTGATTTATTATGGGAACAAGATTTTCTTTTACCCTGATATAAGTTTTGATTTATTAAAAATAATTTAACAGAGTTAAAAATGTATTGTGGAAAACACCGCCTTTGTCTTGCGGTGTCTGACAGTTTTAAAAGTTTTTGTACCAGATGGGAAAAATAGAGCTGAATGAAGCAAAGATGTATGCTGATCCATTGCCAGAAAGAGAGACAGGTGGCTGTTATTACTTTAAAGGAACTTATGACTGAATGAGTTAAGATGTTACTGAAAATTTTGAGAGAGTTTAACTGGGAGGAGGGTTTTAACCGTTTAACCTATAAGTGATCTATACATTTTTAAAAGTTATGAATGAATAAGAATGTACAGTTTGGGCAGCCGGTCGGAGGAGGTGGTGACCGGAACTCGGACGGTGTTGTGAGGAGGAAGAGTGAGGTGAGATCAATGGGGTTAATTGGTGTAAGGTAAAAACATGAGATGGGACCGGAGAAGGAGTCACCCAGTACTAAGGAGTAACAGGATGCAGGTGTGACCTTGTACGCTCAAGATAAGTTTGGCACTAACAAGCTGATGAGCAGCAGACTAACAGTGAAGGGTAGCAACAGCTTATTCATTGGACAGTGTAATGGTATGATAATTTACTAAGTGTGTGTCTTGAGGTATAAAAAAACACCACTTGCTGATATCAGGAGAATGCACCTTCTCCAACTAACACTGTTAGTTGCAAGTGTTACAATCCGGTAATAAAGAACCTTGATTTCGACTCAGTCTGGTGTCTGACTCACTCATTCTTGAACAAAGCAGACCTAACATTGGTCAAGTGCAAATAAAAGGAGGGGAAGGCAGCTTTGGCTTGAAGTGAAGGTTGAGCTTGCAGTGAACAAGCCGGTGGTCAGTGTGGCATTCCACGCTGGGCATGACCCTGGTGTGGAGCACATCTCATTTGTCTCTTCCTCGCACCAGAACGTAGTCCAGGAGGTGCCAGTGTTTGGATCAGGCAAGTATCCAGGTAGTCTTCAGGCTATCTCTCTGCTGGATAAGGGTGTTAGTAATGACAAGCCGCTGTTCTGTGCAGAGCTCCAACAGGAGGCGCCCGATGTCATTGCACTTGCTGACACCATGCTTGCCAAGGATTCCTGGCCAGGTTTCTGAGTCTTTGCCGATGCGAGCATTGAAGTCGCCAAGGATGACAACCTTGTCGGCTGTAGGGGTGCGTTGGATGAGGTTGCACAGATCAGTGTAGAACTTGTCCTTTTCTGCTGGTTCCGCCTGAAGGGTTGGAGCATAGACACTGATGAGAGTGATGCGTCGCTTGTTTTGAAGGGGGAAATCGCATGGACATGATCCGGTCAGAGTGGCCTGTCGGGAGGTTTTTGAGTTTGGAGGCAATGGAGTTCTTGACCATGAAGCCAACACCAGATAGGCGTCGTTCAGCCTGAGGCTTGCCAGACCAGTAGAGGGTGTAGCCACCTCACTGACAAAAGATAAAGGAGGAAAAACCCAACACCCAACCCCAACCAACCAATTTTCCCTTGCAACCGCTGCAACCATGCCTGCCTGTCCCGCATCGGACTTGTCAGTCACCAACGAGCATGCAGCAGATGTGGACATACCCCTCCATAAATCTTCGTCCGTGAAGTCAAGCCAAAGAAGAAAAGGAAGAAGGCAAAGGAGTGGCCCAGTGAGTCAGTGGCCCGGTGAAGGAGTGGGGATTTGAGGCTGTAATGGAAGATTTAAACCGTGTTTTTAACTATTGCAGCCTTTGCTTCTGCAAGGCTGAGAACCTGCTTGTTTTTTTAGAATTAGCAGACACATCAAAATTCCACCATGAGGCCCAGAGATGCAGTTGTATTTTGTTGGTCGCAGACCGTCAGGAGACCTTGAAGATAATTAAATCATTTGTTCAAAGAGATAAGATCTGAAGTAAACAACTTTTGGGTAATATAAGCCATGGTCCCACTGCATCTTTCAGAAAGAAGAACTTCAAGAGTTAGGCCAACGTCCCGGTCAGGGGAGGTGGAGAAGCTGCTACTGGCGCCCCAACAACCTACTACAATTGTGCAGCTGTTGCCTCACTTTGGCAGTTGGGACCAGTCTAGGTGTTGATAAGTATAATTGGGAAGGGCTTGCATATTATAGTTTGAAATCAGCTTTTGAATTTGTAATAAACATTTGTATAAACTGAACTGCTCTCGGTGTGTGTATCTATTTTTTTTGGTAGCTCAAACACTGTGACCAATCTAAAACGAACAAAATGAGAGGTACAAGTTTACCCAGGACAATTGGCGCTGCAAGCAGGGTTGGTCTCAAGATGTTTCGCCGAAAGAAAGAGGTGAGCCATGAGCAGTTCTTGATTCCGGGATGGACTTCCAAAGACAATGGGTTTGGCTTGTTGGCCAATAGCCTGTCTTTGTTGGGACCACCCCTCAGTTGGGATGAGAAGTTAGATCAAGTGCGCCTCTGGGAGAGCGGGTTGCCACTCTCCTTCGAGAAAGTAAATTTGTTGTTAAAAAGGGGACGCTGACAGACGGTTTTTGGCTGCTAGCCACAGCCTTACGCTACTCCGTTCAGCGTGAAACAGAATCAGTTCAGCGAGAAGTAGAATCTCAGCATGAGAGAGCAACTAGAGGAGGAGCTAGAAGCCCTGCGACAACGCTGTTCCATGATGAGCGAGATTGTTCGCACCAGTCAGGACCGAGCCAAAGAATGGGAGGACAAGCATGTCCAGATGATCTGCCATAATATAAAACTCCGGCAGCAGCTCTGTGCAGATAAAGAAAGGCATGGAGTAGAACCCGATCCACATCTCATTTGTGCCATGATAAGGAATGGCGACGATCCTGATGTAATTGATGAATGGGACGGGGATATGTGGAATGATGACCATGGTAATAATGCAGATACTCCTCAGCATGTGTCTAACATACTGCCTTCTCCACCTGCTGTTCACGCCCGCCCCATAAGGCAGCAGACTTCCCAAACAGACGGAAGGGGAGATGATGTAAGGGTAGAGATTAAAGGGATAGATACCCTGATCTCCCAAGTGGACCCAGGGGAAAATACCCGAACCCCTGCTTATGCTCTATGGCCCACCCCCTCTACGGGATGGCCTAGGCCTCATCCCGTCCACTGGGCAAAGGACCCTGTGGGCCAAAGTGGGAACAAGGGTCGGAAACAATGATACGTGACTTCTCTATAAAAGAGCTGGCTGCCATTGGAGATCGATTTAGGCAAAAGGCGGGAGAAACTCTGGCAGCCTGGCTCCTGCGTGTCTGGGAACAAGGAGGGGGTAATGTATATATAACCCCTGAGGAATTGTTGGGATTAGGAACATTGACTACTGATATCCATGTCACTGATGAGCTGCGGGGTAGAGGGAGAGAGGTGGATTACTTACTTGCCACTCTAGGGGATGCCCTGCTACGAGTATACCCATCACCAGTAGATTGGGATTTACATTTACAGAACAATTGGGGAACCCCAGAGGAGGGTATAGCAGTAAGTCATCAACAGGCCCTGGCCTCTGCAGGGCGTTCGAAGCTGTGGCTACATGGGGAGAGCCCTGATGAAGAGATATTCACGGCCGGAATGCATACCAGATTGGTTCGTTCCGCCCAACCCACTGTACAGGGACTGGTTCCGCTAATTGGGCACCCTGTGTCTGAGGCGGTGCATGCCTTATCTGGGCTTCAAGAATTAGAGTTGGGAGGTAAAATCCATTCACGTTCAGCCCAGGTTAAATCAGACAAACAGGATGAAAAGAGAGGGGCTACTGCTAATAACGGACAGACAAGGAAGGACCTTTTACTAACCTTGTAAAAGTTGGGCGTACCTCAAAGTGATATTGATGGGAAACCTACTGCGGTCCTTTATGCCCTTTATAAGAGAAAAGCAGGGGAACATCATCCCCAGCTGCTGAGTCCTCCTGGCCCAGCTGTGCCTTCTTCTCCCACTGCTGCTCCTATCGAGTCAACTTCTCTTGCTCCAGTTATCCATGATGAGATACAACAAATGGATAAAAAAGGTTCTTTATGGATAATAGTTGCATATGGGCCTGGAAGCCCCCAAACCCTGCTAAAGCATGATGGTGTGGGCAGGGCCCCCGTGTCTACTCTATTGAGACACAGCGGATACATGGGGACCCGCAGCCCTATATACCGTTAACAATCCATTGGGGTGGGGATAACGACCGCCAATATTTGGCCTTGGTCGACACCGGTGCGGAGCACTCAGTAATTCCTGGTAACCCCGACCTCTGGACTGGACCGACATTTCGAATAGAGGGGATGGGATGAGCGATCACCCTGGCGAAGGAAATAAAAGTCCGTGCCACGGTGGGTGATGGCCCTTCCCCTATATGGTTACAGGCCCTGGTGGCTGCCACTGACGAGTGTATCCTGGGTATTAATATGTTGGCCGGTATGGTCCTTAATACTAGCCAAGGGGGATTTGCATTTGGAATTCGGACTATTACAAAAAGACTTTCACAATATCGCCTCCTTGGGGGGCAGAAAGAGATTACTGCCACCATCGATGCTTTGCAAGAAGGGGTAGTGAGGCCCACAACATCGCTCTTTAATAGCCCTGTTTGGCCAGTCCAGAAGCCAGATGGCTCCTGGAGAATGACAGTTGACTATCGTTTTTTTGAACAAACATGCCCCACCACTTGCTTCGGCATTTCCGGACATTGTTACCCTTATTGAAAACATTGCTACTGGGAACTCAGGAACATGGTATGCTGTCATTGATCTCGCTAACCCCTTCTTCAGTATTCTTATAGCTGAGGACTCAGGATCAGTTCGCCTTTACCTGGAAGGGGCGTCAGTCTACCTTCACCTGCCTCCCTCAGGGGTATGTACACTCTCCCACTATTTGCCACAGCCTAATTGCCCGTGATTTGGAGACGGTGCCAGTATCGCCTTCCCTCTCAATTCACCATTATACTGATGATGTGATGATCCAAGGGGCCAAGGAAGAGATGGTACAGAAAGCAGAACAAGAGGACACCTGGTTTACTGATGGTAGCAGCCGGTGGGTGCAAAGAAAGCAGAAGTGGCTTACCATCACAGGTCAGGAACTCACTTATTATAGGAGGGAGATGGTGGCTCCAGTCAGTATGCTTTACCACTAGACCTCCATGATCACCCTCTTCGCTTGTTTACTGATTCCTGGGCTGTGGCTAATGGACTAGTGATATGGATGCCTGATTGGCAAAAGAATGACTGGCTGGTACATGACCGCCAAGTATGGGGCAAACAGTTGTGGCAGCTGTTGTGGGATGCTTCCCACCACCGTGAGATAACCATATATCACGTTGATACCCATACCAATGTGACAACTAACATGGCACAACATAATGCAGTTGCAGATCAGCTTGTCTCTCAGCCGTGCCGATAACGTCCCCCTGGCTCGATGGGTACATGAACAGATTGGCCATTTGGGGGAGAAGGGATCAGCTATGTGAGCCCGTACACATGCTTTACCCGTCCATCAGGATGATGTCCGCATGGTCGTGCGTGCCCAGCATGTCAGCTTGTGAAGTCCACCACCGTTCCTCGTGGTCCGCATGGCCAAATAAGATGGGGTGCTCGCTCAGCTGCGGTCTGGCAAATTGATTACATAGGCCCCATGCCAAACTGTATGGGTAGACGTTACATCCTATTAATGGTTGACACCTTTTCGGGCCTGGTTTTTGCTTTTCCCACCAAGACGGCTGACCAAGTTAGCACTATCCAAGGACTAAACCATTTAATTTCTCGTTATGATGTTCCAGAGGAGATTCAGTCTGATAATGGCTCGCACTTCTCCGGGATGGCAATCTGTGATTGGGCAACTGACAACTGTATCTTATGGGTTCACTATATTCTTTATTACCCGCAGGCTGCCGTGTTAGTTGAACGAATGAATGGCTTATACTGAAGGAAAAAATTCGTTTGTTAACACCACTGGGGACCCTGAAGGGGTGGTGCCATGTGCTGCAGCAGGCAGTCAACAATTTGAATCATCGCCCTTTGAAGGGAGGTACACGTTTCCACCGACTTCTTCACGCTTCTGAACTACAGCCTATTCCAGAGGAAAAACAGTCATTGCCCCCCAATCCCGAGCTAGAGAATGCTGGACAAAAGGTATGGGTGGTACCACCAGGTAGTGGACCTCCTGTAAAAGGGGAAATAGTGACACCTGCCCAGGGTAACACTCGATGGGTAGCTATTGAGGGACAGGATGATTTAATTTGTTTAAATACTGAACACTTATGGCATCGTGGATTGAGAACTGACTGGCAGATAGAAGACAGAGAGTTGGAATAAACGGCTCGTATTGAGTGTCAGGTGGTGACCAGTGGGGTGCCACAGGGATCTGTACTGGGACCCTAGCTGTTCACAATTTACATTAATGTGATCTAGATGAGGGGATTGGATGTAATATCTCCAAATATTCAGAACCCGGGGCCATGGTTCAAGGATAATAGGCAAACCATTTAGGACCGAGATGGAGGAATTTCTTTACTCAGAGGGTGGTGAATCTGTGGAATTCATTGCCACAGAGGGCAGTAGAGGCAGGTTCATTGAATATATTTAAGAGGGAATTAGATCTATTTCTTCAGTATAAGGGAATTAGGGGTTACGGAGAGAAGGCGGGGACGGGGTACTGAACTTGTGACTTTAGCCCAGCGCGAGCCTCAGGCAGACGTGATGACGTCACCACCTGCGCGGGATTTGAAATAACGTTCGTTGCGAACCTCCAAAGTGGTGGTCGTTAGTCTCCTTCATCATAGCTGCTGCTACAGCAGGATAGTTTTTTGCAGAAATATGTTGAGGTAGCCACTAGAGAAAGTTGGATCGACTGTTGGGGAATGAGCTAAGGCAGGTGACTGATGTATGTGTTGGGGAGAGTGATGGAGTATTTAGAGGTAGCTTGGAAGGAATTGCTAGAGCAGCTTGCACACACACATTTTAAAACAGAATTTTTCCAGGTCTTTTGCAGAGTGCTTCTTGCAAAAGAGCTCAAAGTATCAGCATAGATTGCCTGTGTGTGATTTTTGCAGGGAGAGAGGGAACAGTTTTGCTCTCAGAGAGGGAGGATGTGAAAACAAACAGAGAGGAGACAGAAATCAGTTTCAGAAAGACAAAGCTGGCAAACATTTGGAAGACTGTCTGGTCAAAGGAGATGGCTGTCTGTCTGAAAGGTGACCTGAAAGAAGGAAGGTCATCTGGAGAACCCTGAAGGGGGTAAGTTTCATCAGCAAGACTGATTGAGAAAATATCAGTTGCAGATGTCCTGGAAGGAATCTCTCTCTGAAAACCAGCAAGCACCCTCCTGAGTGGTAACCATTTGCCTGTTAAACACGAAAGACTGGTGAACTTGTTAAGGCTAACTTCTGTGCACAGTAAAAGAATTGCCTGCAATCAGTGAGATTGAACTGTGATACAAAGAAATTTTCTAATCTTAAATACACATTATACAGATCCGCGCTTGGTATTAAGAGGGGGGAATTAAGTAGATTAAATAATAAGTTAAAGTTTAATTCTGTTTTCTTGTTTAAGTATCCCTTTGGGTTGTGGTGCATATTTACTGCTGCTGGTTTTTGGTGTGCTCTGGACTCGAACATTTTATGTGGACTCGTCCTTTC